>NC_086446.1:136398386-136530886 GCF_028390025.1 Pseudophryne corroboree
TGTTTGCGAAGGAGAACCATCATTTCCGCCATCACCCTGGTGAAAATCCTCGGAGCCGTGGACAGACCAAATGGCAACGTCTGAAATTAGTAATGACAATCCTGAATTGCAAACCTCAGGTAGCTTGATGCAGTGGCTAAATGGGAACATGTAAGTAGGCATCCTTTAAGTTTACCAAAACCATGAAATCTCCTTCCTCCGGACTGGAGATCACTACCGTGAGAGATTCCATCTTGAAATTGAATTTCTTTAGGTAGAAATTGAGGGATTTCAGATTTCAGATTGGTCTGACTGAGCCGTCCGGCTTCGGGACCACGAAGAGGCTTGAATAAAAACCTTCTCCCTGCTGACTAAGGCTGATTTGAACAATCGGTGAGGGGGAACGTCTTGAAACCCCAGTTTGTACCCTTGGGACACTATTTGTAAAACCCATGAGTCCAGGTCCGAATGAATCCAGAACTGACTGAAGAGCTTTAGACGTGCCCCCACTGGTGCGGGCACCTGCAAGAAAGCCCTAGCGTCATGCAGTGGATTTGGCAGAAGCAGAGGACAATCTCTTCTCCTGCAATCTTGAAGAGGCTACAGACCTCTTCCCTCTTCTCCTTCCTCTACCTGCAAAGAAAGGGGAATCTTAACTTCTTGCATATCTATTGGGCCGAAATGACTGCATCAGATAATGATGCGTCTTTATCCGTTGAGAGGGAACATAGTGCAAGAAGGTTGACTTACCTGCGGGAGCTGCCGAGATCAAATTAACTAGGCCGGCGCCAAACAAGGCTTCACCTTCATAGGGAAGAGACTCCCTTTCTTCTTGGAGTCAGCATCAGCATTTCCTTGGTGAATCCAGATATACAGGTAATGGGGGGAAGGGGATGTGTTCTGCACCAGCTATTAAATTCTAAATATTTGTATGAAGAGGCCCCAATAAATGTCTATCAGTTATATTAAATATTAATTGTAGGACGTTCGGGGGTGCTACCAGAGACAAGTAATGTTATGCAGGAAAGGAGAAGAGAAAAGAATGTCTCTTTTGCTGGCGCACAAATGATGATTTAAAAATTAACTTTTAATAAATTTGTTAAAATTGTCTAAACACGAAATAAAGTACAATAAGTTTGTATAATGTAATTATCATATATAATAAATGGAAATACATTTATTAATATCAAGGTTCGCTACCTGTGTTGTGTCTTTATTATTGATCCAAATTGACTATATCAATTAGTCTGATACTGAATTACTGGACACTATGTAATATTAGTTGAATGTATATTAGTAATTCACTTGACAAATGTCAGAACTTGGCAATAGTTCTACATATCATACACTTACAGCACTCTTTCCACAATATTTTCCCTTTATTCCAGATCAAATGGTATAATCCCCCACAGTAATTATTCCTGTTATAGTATAGTACAGTATGGTTGCTGGGGACGTCTTTAATGAAAAGAGAGGGAACATCTAATGTGTCTCCTTATGGGTAAAATACTTGCAAGCTAAGTGCTATGAATAGCATCAGCATGTAGATAAATGCTGAGTGTTAGGTGAGTAATGCAGATAAATAGGGATATCTAATAATTCTATAGAATAGTGGGTGAATTATTAGATATCCCTATTTATCTGCACCTCTAAGCACACTATTTGACTGTCCACACCCTGCTGTGCCTATTACCCATCTCCTCCACCACCCTCAACACTGACCCACACATCATTCACCCACAAAGATACAATAAAGGTAGTTTGGATAAATTAGCTAAATGAAATGGATTTAACCAATTTATCTAAATGACCATTTTTGGATGTTTTCCAGTGTTTGGGAGCAAATGGTCAATTGTCATTTGCTGCCACATATTAGCATAATTTTGTTTCAACTAGAAAAAATAAATGGACAGATAATCTAAGTGTGGATCCAGTTTAATGCTGATTTCAGAGCCAACTATAGACTTGATTGAGGTACTGTGTCCTCGGTACCAAATACCAATTAAAATAATATTGTGAGGTGTGAGGTGTTCAAAAAAGACTGAAAATGAGTGGAAATTATGGTTATTGAGGTTAATAATACTATGGGATCAAAATGACCCCCAAATTCTATGATTTAAGCTGTTTTTTAGGGTTTTTTGAAAAAAACACCCGAATCCAAAACACACCCGAATCCGACAAAAAAATTTCGGTGAGGTTTTGCCAAAACGCGTCCGAACCCAAAACACGGCCGCGGAACCGAACCCAAAACCAAAACACAAAACCCGAAAAATTTCCGGTGCACATCACTACTTAATTAGAACTTCGGTCAATGTGAATTAACCATTGGACTCAACCATGGTTATCCTTAAAACCCAGGGGTCTATTTAAGATCGATCTTAATCGATGTTGGGCTTCCAGGTTGAAAAAAACACACATTTACTAACATTTTAAAATTTATATAAAAAATCATCTGTTCGTAAATGCAGTGCACATGGTTTTGCCCAACTGCTAACAAAAATCCTGCTGCGATCAACTCAGAATTACCCCCCATGTGCACTGCAGGGAAGGCAGATTTAACATGTGCAGAGAGAGGCCCTCATTCCGAGTTGATCGCTCGCAAGCTGCTTTTAGCATCATTGCACACGCTAAGCCGCCGCCTACTGGGAGTGAATCTTAGCATCTTAAAATTGCGAAAGAAAGATTCGCAATATTGCGAAAAGACATCTCTGTGCAGTTTCTGAATAGCTCGAGACTTACTCTGCCAGTGCGATCAGTTCAGTGCTTGTCGTTCCTGGTTTGACGTCACAAACACACCCAGCGTTCGCCCAGACACTCCTCCGTTTCTCCAGCCACTCCCGCGTTTTTCCCAGAAACGGTAGCGTTTTTTCCCACACGCCCATAAAATGACCAGTTTCCGCCCAGAAACACCCACTTCCTGTCAATCACATGCCGATCACCAGAACGAAGAAAAAACCTCGTAATGCCGTGAGTAAAATTCCTAACTGTATAGCAAATTTACTTGGCGCAGTCACAGTGCGAACATTGCGCATGCGCAATAATCGGAAAATCGCTGCGATGCGAAGAAAATTACCGAGCGAACAACTCGGAATGACCACCAGAGTTAGATTTGGGTGTGGTGTGTTCAATCTGCAATCTGATTTGCAGTGTAAAAATAAAGCAGTCAGTATTTACCATGCACAGAAACAAATTAACTCACCCAAATCTAACTCTTTCAGCACATGTTATATCTGCCTCCCCTGCAGTACACATGGTTTTGCCCAACTGCTAACAAAATTCCTGCTGCGATCAACTTGGAATTACCCCCATCGATTGATGTTTTCACACTGCTCGTTCCAACCGCAAAAACTATGAAGAGGATGGGGGCATATACGCAGGGTCCATCCTGTGCATGTGCCTACATTTTCTCCGGGTGCCCCGCAGAAAATGCGAATGCCTCTGCCTGTCAATCAGTAGAGGGCGTACCTTCGCAGGTATATCGCGATCATGAGCCATGTCTCCCATTTTTGTCATTATAGGTGCTCTGTGAGCTGCTGACCATGCCCCAGCCCCTCTGTCTCCCGTGAATAGACATTGTGGCTTATTCAGACCAGATCGCTTCAATTTATTTTCACCCAGCGGGCAATCAGGTCTGCACTGCACATGCGTATGCGCCACAATGCGTAGGTGCGACGGTCCGGAGTTCACAAGAAGATTGAGAAGAAGAGGGTGTTTGTGTGGGTGGCAACTGAATGTTTCTAGGGAGTGTCCGGAAAAACACTGGAGGGACCCGGCGTTTTGTGGGAGGATTTGTGACGTCACCTCAATGGCTGAGTAAGTGCTGAGCTGTGCAGCTCTTGTGCACATGTGATCACACACCTGCACAGCAAATTTTCCCTTCCGCTGTAGGCGTCAACTACCTGAGCACAGGGATGCAAAAAACACACCCTAGCGATCAGGTCTGAATTACCCACAATGTGCATATTTGCAGAGCAACAAGCTACAGGGAGCCTTCCACCCCCCCCCTTCCCCATGACTATGGGACACTGGGGGGGGGGGGGGTTGTTTGGGTTAGCTGGACATTCCCAAAAAAGTGACTGTCCTGCAAAAATTGGGTTAGTTGGGAGGTATGTGCAAATACATTTATTGTTTTGCATGCAGGGTAAATACTGGCTTCTTTGACATTTAGCCACAAATGCTGCACAGTTGAATTACAGTATTACACTGCAATTAACAGTTATGCTAGGACATTCCTTCTCCCAAAATCTACCTCTCTCTGCATGTTACATCTGTCCCACAGTGGCGTGCGGTGAGGTCAGTGGCTAGTGAGGCACTACAGCCATAATGTCCGCTGAATTCTGCCGATGACCCTTAGCCAATGCCCGCTACTGCCTCTGAGCCGATACCCACTGCCACCGCCAATGGCTTACAAACTCTCCCACAATCAACTGACCCAGCCCTCCACCACTAATTTCTATCTCAGTCCGATGCCGCCAATGCCCTGCTCATTGTTCTTGTGATATATTGTAAATTTTTAAAGAAAAAAAAAATGAGTGTTTGGGACTGGGAAGGGTGAGGGAGGAGGACATGAATGCACTTTTGTTGTCCAGGGCTTCCATTAACTTAAAGGAGAAGGGTCTGAATGGGTTAAAAAAAAATGTGTGAGGTCCCCCCTCCTTAGTATAACCAGCCTCTTTGAGCCGGTCCTGGTTATTTAAATACTGGGGGGAAAAATGGACAGAGGTTCCCCGTATTTAGACAACCAGCACCGGGCTCTTAGACGGGTCCTGGTTCCAAAAATACGTGGGACAAAAGATGTAGGGGTCCCCCATATTTTTAAAACCAGCACCGGGCTCCACTAGCCAGAGAGATAATGCCACAGACGGGGGACACTTTTATGTAGGTCCCTGCGGCCCTGGCATTACCCCTCCAACTAGTCACCCCTGGCCGGGGTTCCCTGGAGGAGTGGGGACCCCTTAAATCAAGAGGTTCCTCCCCTCGAGGCACCCAAGGGCCAGGGGTGAAGCCCGAGGCTGTCCCCAGCACCCCTGGGTGGTGGGTGCCGGGCTGATAGCCATAAGTGTAAAAAAAGAACATTGTTTTTTTGTTGTGGAAGTACAAGGCCCAGCAAGCCTCCCCCACTTGCTGGTACTTGGAGAACCTCAAGTACCAGCAGGCGGGGAAATAACGGGCTCGCTGGTACCTGTAGTTCTACAACAACAAAAAAATACCCAAATAAAAACACAAACACACACACCGTGACAGTAAAATTATTGAGACAGGCTGTAGCATGTGGATGCATGTAACCCTATAAAAGTGATGGATTGGGTGACTATTACAATACCCACTGTTGCTGTCTGAAAAATGATGGATTTATAGATTGCTCTGCCGAGATATGTTTTTTTTCTAAAATGCACCACAGGTATGGATGGATAGTATACTTGATGACACAGAGGTAGGTAGAGCAGTGGCCTACTGTACCGTACTGCTATATATTATATTATTTATTATTATTATTATCCTTTATTTATATGGCGCCACAAGGGTTCCGCAGCACCCAATTACAGAGTACATAAACAAATAATCAAACAGGAAAACAGCAACTTACAGTTGATGACAATATAGGACAAGTACAGGGTAAATAAACATAGCTACATCAGCAGATGACACTGGAATAAGTATCAGGTGGCAGAAGACTGCTGGATTTGGTGCAGCTGAAGATTATTAAAGTAAGAAAAGAGTAAGCACATGAGGGAAGAGGGCCCTGCTCGTGAGAGCTTACATTCTAAAGGGGAGGGGTAGACAGACAGGGGTGAGACAGATGGGGTACATAGAGAGCGTGGAACAGAGGTTTAGGATGAGATTTGGCTGGGTTTGGTGAAGAAGTGGGTCTTGAGAGCCCATTTGAAGTTTTGTAGAGAGGTGGAGAGTCTGAGGGGGAGAGGTAGGGAATTCCAGAGAAGTGGTGCAGCACGTGAAAAATCTTGGAGGTAGGAGTGGGAGGAAGTAATCCGTAGGCAGGAGAGTCGGCGTGCATTAGCAGAGCGAAGAGGACGGGTGGGAGTGTAAAGCGAGATAAGATCAGAGATGTAGATGGGAGAGGAGTGGTTAGGGGCTTTGTAAGCAAGTGTGAGAAGCTTGAAATGGATTCTGAAAGGGAAGGGGAGCCAGGGAAGGACTAGTAAGAGAGGAGAGGTGGACGTAGTGCATTTGGTGAGGAAAATGAGCCGGGCAGCAGCATTGACGATATATTGGAGTGGAGAGAGGTATTTGTCAGGAATGCCAGTCAGGAGGAGATTACAGTAGTCCAGTCTGGAGATGACCAGTGAGTGGATAAGAGTCTTAGTAGCATCCTGGGTCAGAAAGGGTCTGATCCTGGAAATATTTTTTAGATGAAAACGGCAGGTTTGTAAGAGGTGCTGAATGTGTGGTTTGAAGGAGAGGGAGGAGTCAAGGATTACTCCAAGACAGCGCACTTGGGGGGTAGAGGAGATAGTAGTGCCATCAATAGATAATGAGATTGTAGGAGGTGAGGTTATGCGGGAGGGAGGGAAGATGATCAGCTCGATCTTAGACATGTTAAGTTTAAGAAAGCGCTGGGACATCCAGGAAGAGATAGCAGAGAGACAGTTGGAGATACGAGTGAGGAGAGTAGGGGAGAGGTCTGGAGAGGAAAGATAGATTTGAGTGTCATCAGCATAGAGATGATATTGGAAACCAAAAGAACTAATGAGCTTACCTAGTGAGGACGTATAGAGAGAGAAGAGGACCAAGGACAGAACCTTGGGGTACCCCTACAGTTAGTGGAAGTGAGGGGGAGGTGGAGTCATGAGAGGAGACAGAGAATGAACGGTCAGAAAGGTAGGACGACAACCAAGAGAGGGCAGTGTTACGCAGACCAATGGAGTGAAGGATTTGCAGTAGGAGAGGATGGTCCACAGTGTCAAAAGCAGCAGAGAGATCAAGTAGAATAAGTAGAGAGTAGTGTCCCTTAGATTTAGCAGCATGGAGGTCATTGCATACTTTTGTAAGGGCAGTTTCAGTGGAGTGGAGAGGACGGAAGCCAGACTGGAATGGGTCAAGCAGTGAGTGTGAGGAAAGAAAGGAAGTAAGGCGGTTGTAGACAATACGCTCAAGGAGTTTGGAGGCAAAAGGGAGAAGAGAGATGGGTCGTTAGTTGGAGAGAGTGTTTGGATCAAGGGTAGGTTTTTTAAGAATAGGAGAGATGAGAGCGTGGTTGAAGGCAGAGGGGACAGTGCCTGATGAGAGGGAGAGATTGAGAAGGTGGGAAAGATGGGAACAAGCAGAAGAAGAGATGTGGCAGAGGAGGCGGGAGGGGATAGGGTCAAGTGGGGAGGTGGTGAGGGGACAGGAACGAATGAGGGCCATGACTTCCTCTCCAGATGCATGGGAGAAAGATGACAGAGTTGGTGCGAGGGATGGGGAGGGTTGGTAAGGGATGGGAGAAGGCTGGTTACTGATAGTCTGGTGTGATGTGATGTCAGCTCTGGTAAAAGTCAGATTTCTTTGTCTCAGATCTTCCTCTAGCCTTGTTCTTATTTCGAGAGTTCCCTTGTGCTGCCTCAGTTGGATCTCCTTCACTTGACAGGGGGGTGCCCGAGCAGCGACCCTCCCCAGCTCTAGCCCAACTCCTACTAACCTGCCAGGTGAGATACTATAATCACGAAGGTGCTTCTCCCAGGGCAAGGCTCACCCATTGCACTCTGGGTGTGCTGCTCCTGCGATTTCCCCAAATGTGGGAAACTTGACTGCATAATTTGTGTTTCCCCTGGTCGGCTCTCGTATAATTCAGATCTCTTTGTCTCAGGTCTCTCTCCAGCCTAGTTTGCTGTCTGTTTCCACTTCTCTTTTCTTGAGCTGCTCCCTTCTATGCCCTTGCGCACTATCCTGACTTCTCCCGTCTGCTTACTTTGTGCCTTCCAACGCACAATGCGAACTACAGGTAGTGCTGCAGGTCCCACACCCTTTTATTTGCCTTACAGAGCAGCTCTGGAGCTGTTACAGTGCCCAGCTGCTGCAAGAAATCAGCTTGAATGCTTCGGGGCTGGGGCATAGCCAACATGAGCCCCACACCGAAGGAGGGTGGAGGTGTTTAATGCGAACTAGGGGTCATCCAAGCGCCGAAAAATGCTGCCATGCCCTGCACGCCCCTTTTCTCTTTTCATATGCAGACGAGGGTTGAAGCCAACTTTGACCCACTGCTTGGATGACATCACCATATGCAAATCCATCTGCTGCAGGCCTTCCCCCAGGAATGCTTGCACTAGTTGTTGCATTTGGTTTGTTGTTTGGGGGTGCTTCAGTATTAGGTAGCCTTCTGCCCTCCCATGTTCATCTGAAAATATGTGTTCTCCCTGCAGTTGTTGTCCCCAGATGAGAGTTCCCTTGTGCTGCCTCAGTTGAATCTCCTTTACTTGACAGAGATGTGCCTGAGCAGCGGCCCTCCCAAGCCCTATCCCAAATCATACTTATTTTGCATAGGAGATACCATGGTCATGAAGATTGTTCTCCCAGGGTGAGGTTCATTCATTGTATTCTGGGTATGCTGACCCGTATGATTTCCCCAAATGTTGGAAACTCGACTGCATTATTTGTGGTAGTGGGGGACTGTGTTTGTTCTTTCCTCTGGTCAGCTCTGGTAAAAGTCAGATTTATTTGTCTCAGATCTTCCTCTAGCCTTGTTCTTCTTTCGAGAGATTCCTTGTGCTGCCTCAGTTGGATCTCCTTCACTTGACAGGGGGGTGCCCGAGCAGCGACCCTCCCCAGCTCTAGCCCAACTCCTACTTACCTGCCAGGTGATATACTATGATCATGAAGGTGCTTCTCCCAGGGCAAGGCTCACTCATTGCACTCTGGGTGTGCTGCTCCTGTGATTTTTCCAAATGTGGGAAACTTGACTGCATAATTTGTTTTTCCCCTGGTCGGCTCTCGTATAATTCAGATCTCTTTGTCTCAGGTCTCTCTCCAGCCTAGTTTGCTGTCTGTTTCCACTTCTCTTTTCTTGAGCCGCTCCCTTCTATGCCCTTGCGCACTATCCTGACTTCTCCCGTCTGCTTAATTTGACTACAACCACCAATATATTCTGCTGCACTATATATATGCAAAGCTAATTCTGCTGGGTAATTACAACTGACTAAAACCACCAATATATTCTGCTGCACTATATCTATATTTGCAAAGCTAATTCTGCTGGGTAATTACAATTGACTACAACCACCAATATATTCTGCTGCACTATATCTATATATGCAAAGCTAATTCTGCTGAGTAATTACAATTGACTACAACCACCAATATATTCTGCTGCACTATATCTATATATGCAAAGCTAATTCTGCTGGGTAATGCAAATTGAAACATTATTGCATAGTATGTGATTTTGAAGTACTTTTTTAAAGTTTTGAATGATATAGACCCAGTTTAATCTTTGTGGAATGCCTGGTTGTTGTTTTTAAGGTAATTTATTGCCTGGCATTTGAGGGGGTGGGGTGTGGTTACAGATTTCAATTATTGGTTTCACTTGTAATAGTCTTCTACTTAAGTCCAATGGTGTAGGCTGTGCAAAGCCGTTTGGCTGTGCATTTATTGATCTAAGCATGCATTTTTATCAAAGCGTGATAAAATTGACACATAACAGCAGTGTTCAATCAGCATTAATTTATCTTCAGCTGATATCGATTGTGAATTGACGTTTCTTCTCTTCTTGTCACCTACAGGTAATTACAATTGACTACAACCACCAATATATTCTGCTGCACTATATCTATATATGCAAAGCTAATTCTGCTGGGTAATGCAAATTGAAACATTATTGCATAGTATGTGATTTTGAAGTACTTTTTTAAAGTTTTGAATGATATAGACCCAGTTTAGTCTTTGTGGAATGCCTGGTTGTTGTTTTTAAGGTAATTTATTGCCTGGCATTTGAGGGGGTGGGGTGTGGTTACAGATTTCAATTATTGGTTTCACTTGTAATAGTCTTCTACTTAAGTCCAATGGTGTAGGCTGTGCAAAGCCATTTGGCTGTGCATTTATTGATCTAAGCGTGCATTTTTATCAAACCGTGATAAAATTGACACATAACAGCAGTGTTCAATCAGCGTTCAATCGAAGTGAAAAAGAAGGAAAACAGAAGCACACCAATCTAACAAAACAAAGAAAACTGAAGAACTAATAACAAATGTGAGTCACTTACTCCTCAGATCACTCACCTCCTGATTGTTGCATCTGATTACATAGCACAGAACTACCTTACTTGGACATTTCATAAACCATCCATTTCACCTACAAATGCCTGTATCTGTATTATTGTAATTTTGTTTTTTAAGCACAGCTGCACCAATGCAATTTTACCTGCAAACACTTAAAACATCTAACATAATTACCATTGCTTCTTAAACCTCTCACAATCCTTTCATTTCTTACACTCCAAATACTTTTCTGCACCCACTTTATCTACGCTTTTGACTCATTTCATACTAAATCTACACCCCTTGAGCCTACACAGCTTTTCTCACCTGCATTTCTGCAATTCTTCTGCTCGGATTGCCTTACAGTCTCCTCTCCTACTTCCACTTTCCCTCAACCTATTTACCTACTTAACACTATGTCAAGGTTTTCTTATACTCCCCACATCACTAAGTGTCTACCTAATAATGTATCTTTAGCCTTCCCCCCTAGTCTCCTCCACCTCCTCCTCTCTCCCCTCCTCTGTCTCCCCTCCATCCCTCTGTTTCCTTCCCCCACCTTTCCTGTTACCCCACTTTCATTCACCTCTGCCCCATGGTCCTGCTACCCCACAACTCAGCCCTGCTCCCTCTCTCCCTTCCCTGTCACCTCCCCACACCCCCATCCACATCACACTGACCTCCCTCCCTGCCCACCTCCTGCAGTTTCCCCTCCTAGCTCAGGCACCCGTACCATCACTACTCTCTCATCATCCCTGCCCTCAAAGTTAATCCCACCTCATCGCTACAGCAACCCTGAAAATCTAATTCACATCTCTCCCACAAACTCATACCCCCTATCCTGTGCCCTCTGGAATGCCAGATCTGTTTATAACAAACTGGTCCCCACTCATGACCTTTTCATTTCCAACTCCCTACACCTACTAGACATTACTGAAACTTGGATTACGCCCTCTGACACTACTTCTGCTGCTGCTCTCTCTGCTGGGGGCCTTACATTCACACACACACCCCGACCTGGGGGTCGCCATGGGGGTGGTGTTGGGGTCCTTTTACCTTCTAGTTACTCCTACCAACTCATACCACCAGAACCATCCCTTATATTCTTTACATTTGAGGTCCACGCCATATGCCTCTTCCAACCAGTTTATCTTAGAGTAGCTGTCATTTACCGCCCCCCTGGCACTGCTTCCAAATTAATCGACAACTTTGCTTCCTGGCTTCCTCACTTCCTCTCTTCTGACATTCCCACCATTATCCTAGGCGATTTCAACATCCCTATTGACATCCCCACACAATCCCCTGCCTCTAAACTCCTTAACCTCACCTCTTCACTTGGTCTCTCCCAGTGGACCTCCTCACCCTCCCATGTGAATGGGAGCTCACTGGATCTGGTCTTCACTCACCGCTGTGATATTTCTGATTTTTCCAACTCCCCATTTCCCCTCTCTGACCACCACCTGCTCTCCTTCAACCTATCTCTCTCGACTTCCCCATCTCTACCTCCTAAGGCTACCATCACTAAGCGTAACATTGAAGCTATTGACACCACATTCCTTTCCTCCCTGTTTGACTCACTTCTCTCTCCTATTCTCTCTCTCTCATGCCCTGAACAAGCCACTTCCACATACAATGCTTCCCTTACTTCTGCTCTTGACTCTGTTGCTCCACCAACCACTATTCACCCTCACAAATTAACACCTCAACCCTGGCACACCAAATGCACCAGATATCTGCAAAAATGCTCACGTACGGCTGAGCGACACTGGAGGAAATCACGCTCTAAGGCAGACTTCCTCCATTTCAAACTTATGCTCTCATCCTTCAGTGCTGCCCTTTCTCTTGCTAAACAGTCATACTTCAAGAACCTCATCTCCTCCCAGTCTTCCAACCCCCGGCGCCTCTTTGCCACTCTCAACTCACTCCTCTGCCCACCTCCACCTCGTCTCCCTTCCTCACTCTCTGCTCTTGACTTTGCCACTTACTTCACATCCAAAATTGACTCCATACGTCAGGACATCACATCACACCAGACTATCAGTAACCAGCCTTCTCCCAACCCTTACCAACCCTCCCCATCCCTCGCACCAACTCTGTCATCTTTCTCCCATGCATCTGGAGAGGAAGTCATGGCCCTCATTCGTTCCTGTCCCCTCACCACCTCCCCACTTGACCCAATCCCCTCCCGCCTCCTTTGCCACCTCTCTTCTTCTGCTTTTTCCCATCTTTCCCACCTTCTCAATCTCTCCCTCTCATCAGGCACTGTCCCCTCTGCCTTCAAGCACGCTCTCATCTCTCCTATTCTTAAAAAACCTACCCTTGATCCAAACACTCTCTCCAACTACCGACCCATCTCTCTCCTCCCTTTTGCCTCCAAACTCCTTGAGCGTATTGTCTACAACCGCCTTACTTCCTTTCTTTCCTCACACTCACTGCTTGACCCATTCCAGTCTGGCTTCCGTCCTCTCCACTCCACTGAAACTGCCCTTACAAAAGTATGCAATGACCTCCATGCTGCTAAATCTAAGGGACACTACTCTCTACTTATTCTACTTGATCTCTCTGCTGCTTTTGACACTGTGGACCATCCTCTCCTACTGCAAATCCTTCACTCCATTGGTCTGCGTAACACAGCCCTCTCTTGGTTGTCGTCCTAACTTTCTGACCGTTCATTCTCTGTCTCCTCTCATGACTCCACCTCCCCCTCACTTCCACTAACTGTAGGGGTACCCCAAGGTTCTGTCCTTGGTCCTCTTCTCTTCTCTCTCTATACGTCCTCACTAGGTAAGCTCATTAGTTCTTTTGGTTTCCAATATCATCTCTATGCTGATGACACTCAAATCTATCTTTCCTCTCCAGACCTCTCCCCTACTCTCCTCACTCGTATCTCCAACTGTCTCTCTGCTATCTCTTCCTGGATGTCCCAGCGCTTTCTTAAACTTAACATGTCTAAGACCGAGCTGATCATCCTACCTCCCTCCCGCATAACCTCACCTCCTACAATCTCATTATCTATTGATGGCACTACTATCTCCTCTAGCCCCCAAGTGTGCTGTCTTGGAGTAATCCTTGACTCCTCCCTCTCCTTCAAACCACACATTCAGCACCTCTCACAAACCTGCCGTTTTCATCTAAAAAATATTTCCAGGATCAGACCCTTTCTGACCCAGGATGCTACTAAGACTCTTATCCACTCACTGGTCATCTCCAGACTGGACTGCTGTAATCTCTTCCTGACTGGCATTCCTGACAAATACCTCTCTCCACTCCAATCTATCCTCAATGCTGCTTCCCGGCTCATTTTCCTCACCAAACGCACTACGTCCACCTCTCCTCTCTTACTAGTTCTTCACTGGCTCCCCTTCCCTTTCAGAATCCATTTCAAGCTTCTCACACTTGCTTACAAAGCCCTCACCCACTCCTCTCCCATCTACATCTCTGATCTTATCTCGCTTTACACTCCCACCCGCCCTCTTCGCTCTGCTAATGCACACCGACTCCTGCCTACGGATTACTTCCTCCCACTCCTACCTCCAAGATTTTTCACGTGCTGCACCACTTCTCTGGAATTCCCTATCTCTCCCCCTCAGACTCTCCACCTCTCTACAAAACTTCAAACGGGCTCTCAAGACCCACTTCTTCACCAAACCCAGCCAAATCTCATCCTAAACCTCTGTTCCACGCTCTCTATGTACCCCATCTGTCTCACCCCTGTCTGTCTACCCCTCCCTTTTAGAATGTAAGCTCTCACGAGCAGGGCCCTCTTCCCTCATGTGCTTACTCTTTTCTTACTTTAATAATCTTCAGCTGCACCAAATCCAGCAGTCTTCTGCCACCTGATACTTATTCCAGTGTCATCTGCTGATGTAGCTATGTTTATTTACCCTGTACTTGTCCTATATTGTTGTCAACTGTAAATTGCTGTTTTCCTGTTTGATTATTTGTTTATGTACTCTGTAATTGGGCACTGCGGAACCCTTGTGGCGCCATATAAATAAAGGATAATAATAATAATAATAATAAATAATATAATATATAGCAGTACGGTACAGTAGGCCACTGCTCTACCTACCTCTGTGTCGTCAAGTATACTATCCATCCATACCTGTGGTGCATTTTAGAAAAAAACATGTCTCGGCAGAGCAATCTATAAATCCATAATTTTTCAGACAGCAACAGTGGGTATTGTAATAGTCACCCAATCCATCACTTTTATAGGGTTACATGCACCCACATGCTACAGCCTGTCTCAATAATTTTACTGTCACGCTGTGTGTGTTTGTGTTTTTATTTGGGTATTTTTTGTTGTTGTAGAACTACAGGTACCAGCAAGCCCGTTATTTCCCCGCCTGCTGGTACTTGAGGTTCTCCAAGTACCAGCAAGCGGGGGAGGCTTGCTGGGCCTTGTAGTTCCACAACAACAAAAACAATATTCTTTTTTTACACACATGGCTATCAGCCCGGCACCCACCACCCAGGGGTGCTGGGGACAGCCTCGGGCTTCACCTCTGGCCCTTGGGTGCCTCGAGGGGAGGAACCTCTTGATTTAAGGGGTCCCCACTCCTCCAGGGAACCCCGGCCAGGGGTGACTAGTTGGAGGGGTAATGCCAGGGCCGCAGGGACCTACATAAAAGTGTCCCCCGTCTGTGGCATTATCTCTCTGGCTAGTGGAGCCCGGTGCTGGTTTTAAAAATATGGGGGACCCCTACATCTTTTGTCCCACGTATTTTTGGAACCTGGACCGTTCTAAGAGCCCGGTGCTGGTTGTCTAAATACGGGGAACCCCTGTCCAATTTTCCCCCCAGTATTTAAATAACCAGGACCAGCTCAAAGAGCCCGAGGCTGGTTATACTAAGGAGGGGGGACCTCACGCATTTTTTTTAACCCATTCAGACCCTTCTCCTTTAAGTTAATGGAAGCCCTGGACAACAAAAGTGCATTCATGTCCTCCTCCCTCACCCTTCCCAGTCCCAAACACTCATTTTTTTTTCTTTAAAAATGTATAATATATAACAAGAACAATGAGCAGGCAGGCAGCGGGCATTGGCGGCATCGGACTGAGATAGAAATTAGTGGTGGAGGGCTGGGTCAGTTGATTGTGGGAGAGTTTGTAAGCCATTGACGGTGGCAGCGGGTATCGGCTCAGAGGCAGTAGCGGGCATTGGCTAAGGGTCATCGGCAGGATTCGGCGGAAATTATGGCTGTAGTGCCTCACTAGCCACTGACCTCACCGCACGCCACTGTGGGACAGATGTAACATGCAGAGAGAGGTAGATTTGGGAGGGGGAATGTCCTAGCATAACTGTTAATTGCAGTGTAATACTGTAATTCAGCTGTGCAGCATTTGTGGCTAAATGTCAAAGAAGCCAGTATTTACCCCGCATGCAAAACAATAAATGTATTTGAACATACCTCCCAACTATACCAATTTTTGCAGGACAGTCACTTTTTTTGGGAATGTCCAGCTAACAACCCCCCCCCCCCTGTGGGGGCCGCAGTGTCCCATAGTCATGGGGAAGGGGGGGGGGGTGGAAGGCTCCCTGTAGCTTGTTGCTCTGCAAATATGCACATTGTGGGTAATTCAGACCTGATCGCTAGGGTGTGTTTTTTGCATCCCTGTAATCAGGTAGTTG
The DNA here is from genome assembly GCF_028390025.1 of Pseudophryne corroboree. NCBI lineage: Eukaryota > Metazoa > Chordata > Amphibia > Anura > Myobatrachidae > Pseudophryne > Pseudophryne corroboree. The sequence goes on from NC_086446.1 coordinate 136,414,186, forward strand.
CCGCCTACAGCGGAAGGGAAAATTTGCTGTGCAGGTGTGTGATCACATGTGCACAAGAGCTGCACAGCTCAGCACTTACTCAGCCATTGAGGTGACGTCACAAATCCTCCCACAAAACGCCGGGTCCCTCCAGTGTTTTTCCGGACACTCCCTAGAAACATTCAGTTGCAACCCACACAAACACCCTCTTCTTGTCAATCTTCTTGTGATCTCCGGACCGTCGCACTTACGCATTGTGGCGCATACGCTTGTGCAGTGCAGACCTGATTGCCCGTTGGGTGAAAATAAATTGAAGCGATCTGGTCTGAATAAGCCTCAATGTCTATTCACGGGAGACAGAGGGGCTGGGGCATGGCCAGCAGCTCACAGAGCACCTATAATGACAAAAATGGGAGACATGGCTCATGATCGCGATATACCTGCGAAGGTACGCCCTCTACTGATTGACAGGCAGAGGCATTCGCATTTTCTGCGGGGCACCCGGAGAAAATGTAGGCACGCGCACAGGATGGACCCTGCGTATATGCCCCAATCCTCTTCATAGTTTTTGCGGTTGGAACGCGTATTACGATCCAAACTGAATTAGGCCCTATGTCTTATATACACGAGCAGTGTGAAAATGGGGGTAATTCGATGGGGGTAATTCCAAGTTGATCGCAGCAGGAATTTTGTTAGCAGTTGGGCAAAACCATGTGTACTGCAAGGGAGGCAGATAGAACATGTGCAGAAAGAGTTAGATTTGGGTGAGTTATTTTGTTTCTGTGCAGGGTAAATACTGACTGCTTTATTTTTACACTGCAAATTAGATTGCAGATTGAACACACCACACCCAAATCTAACTCTCTCTGCACATGTTAAATCTGCTTTCCCTGCAGTGCACATAGGTGGTCATTCCGAGTTGTTCGCTCGGTAATTTTCTTCGCATCGCAGCGATTTTCCGCTTAATGCGCATGCGCAATGTTCGCACTGCGACTGCGCCAAGTAAATTTGCTATGCAGTTAGGAATATTACTCACGGTTTTTTCATCGTTCTGGTGATCGTAATGTGATTGACAGGAAGTGGGTGTTTCTGGGCGGAAACAGACCGTTTTAGGGGCGTGTGGGAAAAAATGCTACCGTTTCTGGGAAAAACGCGGTAATGGCTGGAGAAACGGAGGAGTGTCTGGGCGAACGCTGGGTGTGTTTGTGACGTCAAACCAGGAACGACAAGCACTGAACTGATCGCACTGGCAGAGTAAGTCTCGAGCTACTCAGAAACTGCACAGAGATGTCTTATCGCAATAGTGCAAATCTTTCGTTCGCAATTTTAAGATGCTAAGATTCACTCCCAGTAGGCGGCGGCTTAGCGTGTGCAATGCTGCTAAAAGCAGCTTGCGAGCGAACAACTCGGAATGAGGGCCATGGGGGGTAATTCTGAGTTGATCGCAGCAGGATTTTTGTTAGCAGTTGGGCAAAACCATGTGCACTGCATTTACGAACAGATGATTTTTTATATAAATTTTAAAATGTTAGTAAATGTGTGTTTTTTTTTCAACCTGGAAGCCCAACATCGATTAAGATCGATCTTAAATAGACCCCTGGGTTTTAAGGATAACCATGGTTGAGTCCAATGGTTAATTCACATTGACCGAAGTTCTAATTAAGTCACCCGTGCTCAAGCATGATATCCTTAAAATCTGGATTGCAATGACAGCATTTGGGAACTATGCCTAAGGGTTTAATTTTTACATTTATCCACTGACAATAAATCTACCTACAATATCCCTGTAACTGTTATGATTACAGTATTTCACTAAATGATTTAATTTGCTGAACCCTCTGTAAAAAGAAATATTAAGATGCTGTAATTCCCAGATGCAGCAAATTTGTTAGCTAGTGGGCAAAACCATGTGCACTGCAGGGATGGGGGGGGGGGGGGCAGATATAACATTTGCAGAGAGATTTAGGTGGGTTATATTGTTTGTGTGCAGGGTAAATACTGGCTGTTTTGTTTTTACACTGCAATGTAGATTTCAGTTTGAACACACCGCACCAAAATCTAACTCTCTCTGCACATATTATACACCCCCCCCCCCCTGCAGTGTACATGGTTTTAGCTAATAAATTTGCTGCTGTGATCAGATCTGAGTTAAGCCCTATGTATTTGGCACTGGCAAAGGGTTAGAGCCTTGCTGTAGAACTCACACCTTTCTTATCATGCATTGTAATATTTCCTATGTCCTGATGTTGTGCTCTCTGCTCCATCCAAGTAAACAGCAATGTAGCGTGGCTATCAAAGAGCGTGAAGATTGCAGATTTCCTGGGATTAATGCTAAAGAATGCTATTATAGAGGCTGCTGCTTTAATTCAAGTGTCACTGGGGTTAAATGGTGTTTTTACCTTAAAAACACAGGTAGAGTATACAGTACAGTGGTAGAGTGGGAGCATGTAGTGCTATTGATTACAGATTTGATGGAGCTTAAACATGGATAAGGTCAATAGCTATAAGAGTTTATCTTGTGTATCCTTTATTCTTAGTCATGGTCAGATAAGATTAGAAAATACCATTTAAGTGGAAATTTCCTGTTAGCTGTTTTTCAGTTTGCTCAACTGTCTGATTAACTGGTCCTAAAAAAGGACCAAAGGAGCTAAATTGCCCTGTGATCTAGCTAAATTGCACCAGTTAAAAAAAAAAAAAAACTAAGCTGCTGTAATTCCTGGATGTTTCCTTACTGCATCAACAGGAAGTGACAAGAAACAATGTAATGTGGAACCGTACAGCAGAAGGGATTGCGGCTACCCCACAATAAGTGCAGCGGAATGTAAGAAGAGGAATTGTTGCTTTGACTGCAGCATTCCCGGGGTTAACTGGTGTTTCTTCAAGTCACAAGGTATGGAGCTGCTGTATAGTTACTCGCAAGTCAGTAGTTGTATGATGCTCACACCTGTTAAGCTGGATACACACAGAATGCCCTACACAGGGGGTGAAATGAGCGCCCCCCCACCCCCCGTACGCTCAGCACACATCACGCTGTGCTGAGCGGGGGAGAGATGTGTGCTGAGCAGTTCGCTCAGCACACATCTCTCCCCAAAATCGGTCCGTGAATACGGACCTTTAAACTGGATCCACACTTAGATTATCTGTCCATTTTTTTTTTCTAGTTGAAACAAAATTATGCTAATATGTGGCAGCAAATGACAATTGACCATTTGCTCACAAACACTGGAAAACATCCAAAAATGGTCATTTAGATAAATTGGTTAAATCCATTTCATTTAGCTAATTTATCCAAACTACCTTTATTGTATCTTTGTGGGTGAATGATGTGTGGGTCAGTGTTGAGGGTGGTGGAGGAGATGGGTAATAGGCACAGCAGGGTGTGGACAGTCAAATAGTGTGCTTAGAGGTTCAGAGTCATTGTATGAGACTCTGGCAACAGTGAATTGATGAGTCTGGTGTCCATAGGGTGGGACGCACTAACCTTTTTATGCTATTGAAATAGTTCTCCTCCTGACCGACGCAGTTCCTTGCTCCGAGGTTGGTGTATTGTCCTGTTGCAGCGCCTCTCCACTGTGGTCACAGTGAGCTGTGTGGTGTTGCTGGCGCATGTCAATCTCCCCCCAACCTCCCTCTGGCATTTCAGACCTACGTACGCATGATGGGATCTTGTATGATATGCGCGTGTGCTGTAGAGATGAAAGTGGCGGTGAGGAGGCAGATCGTGAGATGGGGAAACTTTGTGGACTGTTAGCGAAGGGGAGCACTGGGCAATCTGAGTTGCAAAGAGGGCAGCAGAAGAGGTTATTGCATGTGCACTGGTGACAGGTCCATCCTTGGTGGCTAGCCTCAGTGGTAAAGGGGTACATGAGCTAGTGTCCCTTGGTCAGCCATGTACCATGGCCACCTCCCTACCTCCTATATATTCTCCCAAATCTGTCACTTTGTTACGGTCTGCTGCTGGCACTGGTGTATCGTCCTGCAGATGCCGTCTCCGCCCATTGCTGTGACTTCCCCCAGAGTTAGCCACACAGAGTGACAGATCTGGGAAAATATATAGGAGATCATTACTTTCACTTGCAGCCTACCTTATTTTTTGCAGCCTAGCATGCTCCTGACCCCTTCTCTCACTAATACTTATACAACATTCATGAACTCATCTTAAGGTTTCTTTATTATTCAGTCACACTGTCTTGGATCCAAACCATTTCCTGTGGCATTGCAGTCAAACAATTGAGCTATTTACCCTTGCATAGAAAGGTATAATCTAAGCTAGAGAATTCTATTTGGAGCTCACCTTGTACTTTGTGAAGAAATAATCAGCATTGTGGCTGAGCAGATATATGGAGTGTGTGGCTGCACACTGCATTGATCTGCTGAGTTGCAATGCTAATAATTTTTTTTTGCAAAGTACCAATAGCTTCATATAATGTTCACAATTTTTATGCAGGATCAAGTAGCTCAATGGGTAGGGTGTTTGATTAGAATTCAACAGGTTATAGGTTTGAATCCTGGGTATGGTAGTTTGAGGTGTTATTTAATAAAGTGTGTTTATATATTAGTCACACATGGCTTACTTGTACAAATGGCATGTCACCAGTTAGTGCTGACTGCTGATATGCCATTTGCACAAGCAAGCCATGTGTGACTGTATATGCATTTAAGGAGGGCCCCCCGGCAATACCACAAACCATTGAGTGTCAAGTATACTAGATATATCTTCATATCTCATGTGCTTTCTCTGAGACCAATCTTGTTATGCCCCTTCCCCACGAGGCATGCACCTTTTGTCCATATTGCAAAAATAGTGGGGGGGGGGGGGGCATATAATTCTCTGTCACAGGGCACTAAAAAGTCTAGTTATGGCTCTGGTATGCATTATGTAATCTGGCAGACCATCTCTCCAACACTGGCTGATTGGAATAGAAATCCGGTTATCTATGTGAGCAAATGACCATCAACGATTTACTCTCAAACACTAGAAAATGGACAAAAATGGTCCCCTAAACAAATTGGTTAAATTTTGGGTTTAACCAATTTGTGTAATGACCATTTTTGACCACTTTTCTAGTGTTTGGGAGCAAATGGTTAATTGACATTTGCTCCTATACATTACCAGATTTTTATTCCATCCATCCAGACTGGATAGATAGCCTGACAGATAATTGTGTAGTGTACGCCCAGGATAACTGTCAGTTATGCTTTCTTTTATGATGGCACACAAATGGGTGGGCAGATCCAGGGCAAGCACTGCCCACTCATGCATAGTTGTCAACTGATGTGAAGTTCCAGGGGGCAATCTCAGTTATAAATAAAAGTATCTGGAAATTGTCCCTAGTTTAATAAAAAAAAAAAAAATTGATCAACTCCATTTATTTAGTATGATATCCCAGGTGATAGGATGCCGACATCTCAAACTACAATACCAAGGATTCAAACCTATAACCTGTTGAATTCTAATCAAACACCCTACCCATTGAGCTATTTGATCCTGCATAAAAATTGTGAACATTATATGAAGCTATTGGTACTTTGAAAAAAAAAGTATCAGCATTGCAACGCAGCAGATCCATGCAGTTTGCAGCCACACACTACATGTATCTGCTCAGCCACAATGCTGATTATTTCTTCACAAAGTACAAGGTGAGCTCCAAATAGAATTCTCTATCTTAGAATTATACCTTTCTATGCCAAACTTAGAAGTCGGGCCCCCCACCCTGGGATCCCCCAGAGGGAGGCCCGCCCCGTCATGCGGCAGGCTTGTCCGTTTTGGAAGCAGGCTGACGGGCAGCCCAGGCTTGCTTCAGTCTGGGCTTGGCAGGTCTGGAAGCATGAGCTTGCTTTGGGTATGCCTGACCATGGGTACGCTTTACCTGGAGGATGAAAGGGCCAAGGAAAAGTACTTTTAGCCTTCTACGTGGTAGGAGTCATACTAGGTAGGCAAGTTGTTTTAGCAGTAGCCAGATCAGCTACAATCTTATTGAGGTCTTCTCCAAAGAGAGTGTCTCCCTTGATAGGAAGCACCTCCAGGGTTTTCTTGGAATCCATATCCACCGACCAGGATCTCAACCAGCTGTATAAAGTATTACCTTGGAACTGGCTCTCCACTCCCCATTATCTGGTTATCATGACTTCCTCCGCCAGTTTCCAGACTCGCTTGCTGAAGCTCGGCCACTTCTTCCTAGCAGCAGGCTCCTGGATCACTGGGCAGCAGAGGTGCTTGGGAGCCGGATGGGGGAGGAGCAATAAGGCAGGCAGCCTTTGGCACACACACACACACACACACACACACACACACACACCAAAAAAGAACATATCCCAGTTTAACATAACGCTATGTGGTGCAAGGTATGGAGCTGGTCACTTGTATCAGACCTCTGACATTTGCCTTTTCACCCATATTGCATACTTTTTCTTGCAGGTTGTGTCTTAATTCAAGAAGTGTTCTAAGTACTTCAGCTTAGTATCTTTACTGACCCCTCTTTACCCCACACTACATAACTGACCCCTCTATACCCTACACTACATCACTGACCTTTCTATAACCATCACTGCATTACTGACCCCTCTTTACAGTACACTGACCTCTATATACCTGCTAGTACATCCCTGATGCCTATATTCCCTACGCTACATCCCTGACACCTCTATTCCCTACGCCACATCCCTGATGCCTCTATTCCCTACGCCACATCCCTGACGCCTCTATTCCCTACGCCACATCCCTGACGCCTCTATTCCCTACGCCACATCCCTGACGCCTCTATTTCCTACGCTACATCCCTGACGCCTCTATTCCCTACGCCACATCCATGACGCCTCTATTCCCTACGCCACATCCCTGACGCCTCTATTCCCTACGCCACATCCCTGACGCCTCTATTCCCTACGCTACATCCCTGACGCCTCTATTCCCTACGCTACATCCCTGACGCCTCTATACAGTACAATGCATTACTGATCCCTCTAGACCATACATCCTCATTACATCAGAGAGTTAGTGAAACACTGGAAAAAATAAGGGTATAAGTGGACTACAGAAACTGATGCTCTAAACAAAGGAGAGAGAGAGAGAGAGAGAGAGTAAAGCACAAGGGAAAGTGGGCAATTGGAACACCATAGAGAGAGGAGAGATAGAAATGCCTGAAAAAGTAAAGGGGGTTGGGTATGGCATCCGGCGCTCGGGATTCCAGAGGTCACATGATCCCCAATCCTAATACTAACCCTCTGGGGGGGTGGCGGATAGGGCTAACCCTCAGGGGGTGGCAGCTAGGGCTTCCCCCCCCCCCCCTCCTAGTGCCTTCCCTTACACCACCTCCCCTGGTCCGACTCCTAACCCTCCCTCCAATACTCACCTTCGGGATGTTGGCTGTCTGTGTGCCGGCACCAGTCTCCCAAGTGGTGTCAGGATTCCAACATCGGTCAAATGACCGCCGGTATACCATCTGCCGGGATGGTAAATGTATCCTGAGGACAGGTAGTGAGTGTGGAGGGATAGGTGGTTCAGTAAAATGTAACGGCTCAAACTGCGATCATTCACTGATAAATTGATTTATAGCTCTCCCTTTTTAACCATTGCAATTATAAAAGCAATGTTTTTTTAAACTTTTAAATAAAGCTTGTTAGCATCCCCAGCACACTGTATATGCTGGGAGATGTAGTTCTCAATATGAAAACATTTAATTACTGTATGAACTCTAATCCCACAACTGAAACCTGGATGGTGCTCCTGGCAAGTGACATCCTGGCCAAGGGGTAGATACGCCCCTGAGGGTCAGGGCCAGCAACAGAAATCTTGGGCCCCAGTACACTGATATCTCTGGGGCCCCCTTAAGCCCCCCTTAACTTGGCAGAGGGATCTTTAAAAAAAAAAAGGAGCCTTTGACTCGGACCGTCAGTGAGGCCGGCAGGTGGTTTTCATACTGGGCTATCCAGCTCTTCGGTGGCGGTGGCAGGGACATTCAGAAAAGGGCCAGCACAGCAACATGCATAATAATGGCAATACAGTATGGACAACAGGGACTGGACAAAGTGATGGGGTAAAAGGAGGGGGGAGGGTTTAGCTGGCCTGTTGACACTGCAGCATACTTACGACTGCAAGGGATATAGGACTCTTGAGTTCACGGGCCAATTTCATGGCAGTCTCGGATAGGAGGGCATTGTGGATTCACCAAGGGAATGCTGATGCTGACTCCAAGAAGAAAGGGAGTCTCTTCCCTATGAAGGTGAAGCCTTGTTTGGCGACGGCCTAGTTAATTTGATCTCGGCAGCTCCCGCAGGTAAGCCAACCTTCTTGCCCTATGTTCCCTCTCAACGGATGAAGACGCATCATTATCTACCGCAGTCATTTTGGCCCAATAGATATGCAAGAAGTTAAGATTCCCCTTTCTTTGCAGGTAGAGGAAGGAGAAGGAAGAGGTCTGTAGCCTCTTCAAGATCGCAGGAGCAGAGATTGTCCTCTGCTTCTGCCAAATCCACTGCGTGACGCTGGGGCTTTCTTGCAGGAGCCCACACCAGTGGGGGCACGTCTAAAACTCTTCAGTCAGTTCTGGATTCATTCGGACCTGGACTCGTGGGTTTTACAAATAGTGTCCCAAGGGTACAAACTGGGGTTTCAAGACGTTCCCCCTCACCGATTGTTCAAATCGGCCTTAGTCAGCAGGGAGAAGGTTTTTATTCAAGCCTCTTCGTGGTCCCGAAGCCGGACGGCTCAGTCAGACCAATCTAAATTCTGAAATCCCTCAATTTCTTCCTAAAGAAATTCAATTTCAAGATGGAATCTCTCAGGGTAGTGATCTCCAGTCCGGAGGAAAGAGATTTCATGGTTTTGGTAGACATAAAGGATGCCTACTTACATGTTCCCATTTAGCCACTGCATCAAGCTACCTAAGGTTTGCAATTCAGGATTGTCATTACCAATTTCAGACATTGCCGTTTGGTCTGTCCACGGCTCCGAGGATTTTCACCAGGGTGATGGCGGAAATGATGGTTCTCCTTCGCAAGCAAGGAGTCACAATTATCCCGTACTTGGATGATCTCCTGATAAAGGTGAGATCCAGGGACCAGTTGGTGCAAAACATTGCACTCTCCCTGACAGTTCTTCAACAACATGGTTGGCTCCTACACTTGCCAAAATCGCAGTTGGTCCCAATGACGCGGTAGTTGTTTTTGGGAGTCATACTGGACACAGAAGAGGTTTTCTTCCAGGGGAAAGGCTATGGAGATCCAGAGTCTGGTCAAACAAATTCTGAAACCAGCAAGAGTGTTAATCCATCAATGCATTCGGTTGCTGGGGAAGATGGTTGTGGCCTACGAGGCCATTCAGTTTGGCAGGTTCCATGCTAGAGTGTTCCAGTGGGACCTGTTGGACAAGTGGTCCGGATCCCACCTACACATGCACCGGAGGATAATCCTGTCTTCCAAGACCAGAATCTCACTCCATTGGTGGCTGCACAGTTCTCACCTCCTAGAGGGGCGATGGTTCGGGATCCAGCACTGGATCCTACGGACCACAGATGCAACCCTCCGAGGCTGGGGAGCAGTCACACAGGGGGAAAACGTCCAAGGAAGATGGTCAAGTCAGGAAAGTTGTCTCCACATAAATGTTCTGGAGTTAAGGGCCATTTAATAACTGCAGACACAGTACGCACTGGGACGGGTGCCCAGCATCCTCTACAGACTAAGAGAAAAGGATTTACCGGTAGGTATTAAAATCCTAGTTTCTCTAACGTCCTAGAGGATGCTGGGGACTCCGTAAGGACCTTGGGGATAGACGGGCTCCGCAGAGTTCATGATCTTCACTGAGGTAACGCACAGCACTGCAGCTGTGCGCCATTGCTCCCATACACCTCACATACTCCGGTCACTGTAAGGGTGCAGGGCGCAGGGGGGGCACCCTGGGCAGCAATATAAACCTCTTTTTGGCAAAAATATAACATATATACAGCTGGGCACTGTATATATGTATGAGCCCCCGCCAATTTTACAGTTTAAGCGGGACAGAAGCCCGCCGCCGAGGGGGCGGGGCTTCTCCCTCAGCACTCACCAGAGCCATTTTTTCTCCAGAGCACCGCTGAGAGGAAGCTCCCCGGACTCTCCCCTGCTTATACCACGGTAGAGAAGAGGGTTGAAAAGAGGGGGGGGCACAAAATTCGGCGCAAATTACATACAGCAGCGCTACTGGACAAACATTAAGTTATTGTGTTATTCCTGGGTTATATAGCGCTGGGGTGTGTGCTGGCATACTCTCTCTCTGTCTCTCCAAAGGGCCTTGTGGGGAAACTGTCTTCAGAAAAAGCATTCCCTGTGTGTGTGGTGTGTCGGTACACGTGTATCGACATGTCTGAGGAAGAAGGCTATATTAGAGAGGAGCGGGAGCAAATGAATGTGGTGTCTCCGCTGACACCTGATTGGATGGATATGTGGAATGCTTTAAATGCTAGTGTAAACTCATTGTACAAAAGATTAGACAAGGCTGAAGCTTTGGGACAGTCAGGGTCTCAACCCATGCCTGATCCTATGTTGCAGGGACTGTCAGGGTCTCATAAGCGCCCACTATCCCAGATTGTTGACACAGATACCGACATGGATTCTGACTCCAGTGTCGATTACGATGATGCAAAGTTACAGCCAAAATTGGCAAAATCCATTCGATATATGATTATGGCAATAAAAGATGTTTTGCACATCACAGAGGAACCCCCTGTCCCTGACAAGAGGGTACATATGTACAAGGGAAAGAAGCCTGAGGTAACCTTTGAGGGGGTCACACGAGCTGAACGAGTTATGTGAAAAAGCTTGGGAATCTCCAGATAAAAGACTGCAGATTTCCAAAAGGATTCTTATGGCGTATCCTTTTCCATCAACGGATAGGTTACGATGGAAATCCTCCCCTAGGATGGACAAAGCATTAACACGCACAGCTACAGTTGGAAAATCAAATTTTTTACCTTATGTTCCCTCAAAGCATAAGAAAGCTCCGCATTATCAAATGCAGTCCTTTCGGTCACAAAGAAACAAGAAAGTGCGAGGTGCGTCCTTTCTTGCCAGAGGTAGGGGCAGAGGAATAAAGCTGCACAACACAGTTAGTTTCCAGGAACAGAAGTCCTCCCCGGCCTCTACAAAATCTACCTCATGACGCTGGGGCTCCACTGGCAGAGTCCGGCCCATGTGATGTCATGCAGCTGCTCTGACCACACCTCCTGTTTCTCCGTTGCCGACCCCATTTTGAAACCATGCCCCCGCACCGCTCCATCACCGACTTGGAAATGGAGTGTTGTTGACCCCCCTCCCACCCCCCCCTTCACCGATTCACAGACAGAGGCGATCGCATTATCTGCGGGGTGTCGCAGAAAATGCAGGCGGATGCGTATGCTCTTAGCAGTTTTTGCAGTTGGATTGCGATCCAACCTGAATCAGGCCCCATTACCTATCACAATGCACTGCGGGTAGTACAAAATGGGGTTAATATAGGAGAAAAAACCCCAACCTTAACTGTCCCTGGTGGCTAGTGGAGCGGCTGCCCAGTAATCAGTGTCCACGCCAGTGCGCACACGGCCCGCCCCCATCAGCGGCCTCGTGATCCCGGAGGGCGGTGTGTGTGTGTGACTGACCTTAGGAAGAAACCGGAGCCTCCGCTGCAGTGACCCAGCAACCGGGGCACGGGAGTATACTGCGCCATTGGGAGTGATGGAGCTGCAGTAAAGAAGTCTATTAGACCTAGCCTGCTGCAGCCCTTGTAGATTCTTATAAAAAAAGTTCTTCTTTTCTTGCCAAAATTAATAGCTAAGAATAGGCTGCCTGAGGCATCCCCCTGTTAAGTGGCCTGCTACTGAAGGCACCAACTACAAACTGAGCTCCCTGTTCATGGAAGCGAGGTTATAGAGGAGGGGGCGCTGAGCATCTTGGGAACAGTCAAAAGCTTTGAGCCTGTTGGTGCCTCAGATCAAGATCCTACTCTACACCCCAATGTGAATCCTTGTGGAGTCCAGTGTACCCCACAGAAGAAATTAATGTGTCACACCCATTGGCAGCAACATTAGAATAGCTGCTGATGGGCACAATTGAGAAAGGAAGGGGGGAAAACATTTGAATCCAGCACATATATGTAATTTGAATATGTAATTTGTACCTTCCTACTTTAAAATGTAATGGATGAACCTCACCCTGTGAGAACTATCTTCATGATCAAGAGACCTCATATGCAAGATAAGTATGTGTTGGGATAGGGCTGTGGAGGGCGGCTGCTCGGGCACACCCCTGTCAAGTTAAGGAGATTCAACAGAGGCAGCACAAGGGAACTCTCATCTGGGGACAACAACTGCAGGGAGAACACATTTTCAGACGAATGTGGGAGGGCAGAAGGCTGCCTAATACTGAAGCACCCCCAAACAACAAACCAAATGCAGCAACTAGTGCAAGCATTCCTGGGGGAAGGCCTGCAGCAGATGGATTTGAATATGGTGATGTCATCCAAGCAGTGGGCATAGTTGGCTGCAACCCTCGTCTGCATATGAAAAGAGAAAAGGGTCACGCAGGGCATGGCGGCCTTTGTGGGGTTGCGCTTGGATGACGCCTAAATCGCTTTATACACCCCCACCCCCCATCAGTGTGGGCTCATGTTGGCCATGCCCCAGCCCCTGAAGCATTCAAGCTGATTTCTTGCAGCAGCTGGACCCAGTAACAGCTCCAGAGTTGCTCTACAAGACAAGTAAAAGGGTGTGAGCCCTGCAGCACCACCTGTAGTTTGCATACACACATATATAGGACAGCATCTCTTATATGCCCCAGGGTCAATAAAATAGTATCCTTATCTAGGGTATCCATCCCCTCAGATAAGGTATCCGTCCATGCCGCTACAGCACTACACACCCAGGCCGACGCAATTGCCGGTCTGAGTAAGGTACCTGAATGTGTATAAATGGACTTCAGGGTAATCTCCTGTTTGCGGTCAGCAGACTCTTTGAGGGTAGCCGTATACTGGGACGGGAGGGCTACCTTCTTGGATAAGCGTGTTAATGCTTTGTCCACCCTAGGGGAGGATTCCCATCGTAACCTATCTATTGATAGGAAAGGATACGCCATAAGAATCCTTTTGGAAATCTGCAGTCTTTTATCTGGAGATTCCCAAGCTTTTTCACATAACTCGTTCAGCTCGTGTGACCCCCTCAAAGGTTACCTCAGGCTTTTTTCCCTTGTACATATGTACCCTCTTGTCAGGGACAGGGGATTCCTCTCTGATGTGCAAAACATCTTTTATTGCCATAATCATATATCGAATGGATTTTGCCAATTTTGGCTGTAACTTTGCATCATCGTAATCGACACTGGAGTCAGAATCCGTGTCGGTATCTGTGTCAACAATCTGGGATAGTGGGCGCTTATGAGACCCTGACAGTCCCTGCAACATAGGATCAGGCATGGGTTGAGACCCTGACTGTCCCAAAGCTTCAGCCTTGTCTAATCTTTTGTGCAATGAGTTTACACTAGCATTTAAAACATTCCACATATCCATCCAATCAGCTGTCGGTGGAGACACCACATTCATTTGCTCCTGCTCCTCTCTAATATAGCCTTCTTCCTCAGACATGTCGACACACGTGTACCGACACACCACACACACAGGGAATGCTTTTTCTGAAGACAGTTTCCCCACAAGGCCCTTTGGAGAGACAGAGAGAGAGTATGCCAGCACACACCCCAGCGCTATATAACCCAGGAATACACAGTAACTTAATGTTTGCCCAGTAGTACTGCTGTATGTAATTTGCGCCGAATTATGTGCCCCCCCCCCCCTCTTTTCAACTCTCTTGTCTACTATGGTATAAGCAGGGGAGAGTCCGGGGAGCTTCCTCTCAGCGGTGCTGTGAAGAAAAAATGGCGCTGGTGAGTGCTGAGGGAGAAGCCCCGCACCCTCGGCGGCGGGCTTCTGTCCCGCTTAAACTGTAAAATTGGTGGGGGCTCATACATATATATAGTGCCCAGCTGTATATGTGTTATATTTTTGCCAAAAAGAGGTTATATTGCTGCCCAGGTGCCCCCCCCCCCCCCTGCGCCCTGCACCCTGCAGTGACTGGAGTGTGTGAGCTGTATGGGAGCAATGGCGCACAGCTGCAGTGCTGTGCGTTACTTCAGTGAAGATCATGAAGTCTTCTGCCACCTCTGAAGTCTTCTTTTCTTCTCATACTCACCCGGCTTCTATCCTCCGGCTCTGCAAGGGGGACGGAGGCGCGGCTCTGGGACGGACGGCGATGGTGAGATCCTGCGTACCAATCCCTCTGGAGCTAATGGTGTCCAGTAGCCTAAGAAGCAGGACCTTGCAACTCAGAGTAGGGCTGCTTCTCTCCCCTCAGTCCCTCGATGAGGGAATCTGTTGCCAGCAGTGCTCCCTGAAAATTAAAAACCTAACAAAATACTTTCTGTCAGAAAGCTCAGGAGAGCTCCTGAAAGCATCCAGTCTCCACTGGGCACAGTATCAAACTGAGGTCTGGAGGAGGGGCATAGAGGGAGGAGCCAGTGTACACCAAGAACTAAAGTCTTTCTTAAAGTACCCATGTCTCCTGCGGAGCCTGTCTATCCCCATGGTCCTTACGGAGTCCCCAGCATCCTCTAGGACGTTAGAGAAAATAGGATTTTAATACCTACCGGTAAATCCTTTTCTCTTAGTCCGTAGAGGATGCTGGGCACCCGTCCCAGTGCGTACTGTGTCTGCAGTTATTAAATGGCCCTTAACTCCAGAATATTTATGTGGAGACAACTTTCCTGACTTGACCATCTTCCTTGGATGTTTTCCCCTGTGTGACTGCTCCCCAGCCTCGGAGGGTTGCATCCGTGGTCCCTAGGATCCAGTCCTGGATCCCGAACCATCGCCCCTCTAGGAGGTGAGAACTGTGCAGCCACCAATGGAGTGAGATTCTGGTCTTGGAAGACAGGATTATCCTCCGGTGCATGTGTAGGTGGGATCCGGACCACTTGTCCAACAGGTCCCACTGGAACACTCTGGCATGGAACCTGCCAAACTGAATGGCCTCGTAGGCCGCAACCATCTTTCCAAGCAACAGAATGCATTGATGGATTAACACTCTTGCTGGTTTTAGAATTTGTTTGACCAGACTCTGGATCTCCATAGCCTTTCCACTGGAAGAAAGCCTCTTCTGTGTCCAGTATGACTCCCAAAAACAACAACCGCGTCATTGGGACCAACTGCGATTTTGAATAGAACCTCACCCTGGGAGAACAATCTTCATGACCATGGTATCTCCTATGCAAAATAAGTATGATTTGGGATAGGGCTGGGGAGGGCCGCTGCTCAGGCACATCTCTGTCAAGTAAAGGAGATTCAACTGAGGCAGCACAAGGGAACTCACATCTGGGGACAACAACTGCAGGGAGAACACATATTTTCAGATGAACATGGGAGGGCAGAAGGCTGCCTAATACTGAAGCACCCCCAAACAACAAACCAAATGCAACAACTAGTGCAAGCATTCCTGGGGGAAGGCCTGCAGCAGATGGATTTGCATATGGTTGTGTCATCCAAGTAGTGGGTCAAAGTTGGCTTCAACCCTCGTCTGCATATGAAAAGAGAAAAGGGGCGTGCAGGGCATGGCGGCCTTTTGCGGCGCTTGGATGACCCCTAGTTCACATTAAACACCCCCACCCTCCTTCGGTGTGGGGCTCATGTTGGCAATGCCCCAGCCCCTGAAGCATTCAAGCTGATTTCTTGCAGCAGCTTGGCACTGTAACAGCTCCAGAGCTGCTCTGTAAGGCAAGTAAAAGGGTGTGGGCCCTGCAGCACTACCTGTAGTTCGCATTGTGCGTTGGAAGGCACAAAGTAAGCAGACAGGAGGAGAAGTCAGGATAGTGCACAAGGGTATAGAAGGGAGGGGCTCAAAAAAAAAGAAGTGGAAACAGACAGCAAACTAGGCTGGAGAGAGACCTGAGACAAAGAGATCTGAATTATATGAAAGCCGACCAGTGGAAACACAAATTATGCAGTCAAGTGTCCCACATTTGGGGAAATCGCAGTAGCAGCACACCCAGAGTGCAATGGGTGAGCCTTGCCCTGGGAGAAGCACCTTCCTGATCATAGTATCTCACCTGGCAGGTAAGTAGGAGTTGGGCTAGAGCTGGGGAGGGTCGCTGCTCGGGCACCCCCCTGTCAAGTGAAGGAGATCCAACTGAGGCAGCACAAGGGAACTCTCGAAAGAAGAACAAGGCTAGAGGAAGATCTGAGACAAAGAAATCTGACTTTTACCAGAGCTGACCGGAGGAAAGCACAAACACAGTCCCCCACTACCACAAATAATGCAGTCGAGTTTCCCACATTTGGGGAAATCACAGGGGTCAGCATACCCAGAATGCAATGAATGAACCTCACCCTGGGAGAAGAATCTTCATGACCATGGTATCTCCTATGCAAAATAAGTATGATTTGGGATAGGGCTGGGGAGGGCCGCTGCTCAGGCATATCTCTGTCAAGTAAAGGAGATTCAACTGAGGCAGCACAAGGGAACTCTCATCTGGGGACAACAACTGCTGGGAGAACACATATTTTCAGATGAACATGGGAGGGCAGAAGGCTGCCTAATACTAAAGCACCCCCAAACAACAAACCAAATGCAACAACTAGTACAAGCATTCCTGGGGGAAGGTTTGCAGAAGACGCATTTGCATACAGTGATGTCATCCAAGCAGTGGGACAAAGTTGGCTGGAACCCTCATCTGCATATGAAAAGAGAAAAGGGGTATGCAGGGCATGGCGGCCTTTTGCGGCGCTTGGATGACCCTTAGTTCGCATTAAATACCCCCACCCTCCTTTGGTGTGGGGCTCATGTTGGCAATGCCCCTGCCCCTGAAGCATTCAAGCTGATTTCTTGCAGCAGCTTGGCACTGTAACAGCTCCAGAGCTGCTCTGTAAGGCAAGTAAAAGGGTGTGGGCCCTGCAGCACTACCTGTAGTTCGCATTGTGTGTTGGAAGGCACAAAGTAAGCAGACGGGAGAAGTCAGGATAGTGCGCAAGGGCATAGAAGGGAGCGGCTCAAGAAAAGAGAAGTGGAAACAGACAGCAAACTAGGCTGGAGAGAAACCTGAGAAAAAGAGATCTGAATTATACGAGAGCCGACCAGGGGAAACACAAATTATGCAGTCAAGTGTCCCACATTTGGGGAAATCGCAGGAGCAGCACACCCAGAGTGCAATGGGTGAGCCTTGCCCTGGGAGAAGCACATTCATGATCATAGTATCTCACCTGGCAGGTAAGTAGGAGTTGGGCTAGAGCTGGGGAGGGTCGCTGCTCAAGCACCCCCCTGTCAAGTGAAGGAGATCCAACTGAGGCAGCACAAAGGAACTCTCGAAAGAAGAATAAGGCTAGAGGAAGAAATGAGACAAAGAAATCTGACTTTTACCAGAGCTGACCAGAGGAAAGCACAAACACAGTTCCCCACTACCACAAATAATGCAGTCAAGTTTCCCACATTTGGGGAAATCACAGGGGTCAGCATACCTAGAATGCAATGAATGAACCTCACCCTGGGAGAACAATCTTCATGACCATGGTATCTCCTATGCAAAATAAGTATGATTTGGGATAGGGCTGGGGAGGGCCGCTGCTCAGGCACATCTCTGTCAAGTAAAGGAGATTCAACTGAGGCAGCACAAGGGAACTCTCATCTGGGGACAACAACTGCAGGGAGAACACATATTTTCAGATGAACATGGGAGGGCAGAAGGCTGCCTAATACTGAAGCACCCCCAAACAACAAACCAAATGCAACAACTAGTGCAAGCATTCCTGGGGGAAGGCCTGCAGCAGATTGATTTGCATATGGTTATGTCATCCAAGCAGTGGGTCAAAGTTGGCTTCAACCCTCGTCTGCATATGAAAAGAGAAAAGGGGCGTGCAGGGCATGGCGGCCTTTTGCGGCGCTTGGATGACCCCTAGTTCGTATTAAACACCTCCACCCTCCTTCGGTGTGGGGCTCATGTTGGCTATGCCCCAGCCCCTTAAGCATTCAAGCTGATTTCTTGCAGCAGCTGGGCACTGTAACAGCTCCAGAGCTGCTTTGTAAGGCAAGTAAAAGGGTGTGGGCCCTGCAGGACTACCTGTAGTTTGCATTGTGCATTGGAAGGCACAAAGTAAGCAGACGGGAGAAGTCAGGATAGTGCGCAAGGGCATAGAAGGGAGCGGCTCAAGAAAAGAGAAGTGGAAACAGACAGCAAACTAGGCTGGTGAGAGACCTGAGACAAAGAGATCTGAATTATACGAGAGCCGACCAAGGGAAACAAAAATTATGCAGTCAAGTTTCCCACATTTGGGTAAATCGCAGGAGCAGCACACCCAGAGTGCAATGGGTGAGCCTTGCCCTGGGAGAAGCACCTTCATGATCATAGTATCTCACCTGGCAGGTAAGTAGGAGTTGGGCTAGAGCTGGGGAGGGTCGCTGCTCGGGCACCCCCCTGTCAAGTGAAGGAGATCCAACTGAGGCAGCGCAAGGGAACGCTCGAAAGAAGAACAAGGCTAGAGGAAGATCTGAGACAAAGAAATCTGACTTTTACCAGAGCTGACCAGAGGAAAGCACAAACACAGTCCCCCACTACCACAAATAATGCAGTCGAGTTTCCCACATTTGGGGAAATCACAGGGGTCAGCATACATAGAATGCAATGAATGAACCTCACCCTGGGAGAACAATCTTCATGACCATGGTATCTCCTATGCAAAATAAGTATGATTTGGGATAGGGCTGGGGAGGGCCGCTGCTCAGGCACATCTCTGTCAAGTAAAGGAGATTCAACTGAGGCAGCACAAGGGAACTCTCATCTGGGGACAACAACTGCAGGGAGAACACATATTTTCAGATGAACATGGGAGGGCAGAAGGCTGCCTAATACTGAAGCACCCCCAAACAACAAACCAAATGCAACAACTAGTACAAGCATTCCTGGGGGAAGGCCTGCAGCAGATGGATTTGCATATGGTGATGTCATCCAAGCAGTGGGTCAAAGTTGGCTTCAACCCTCGTCTGCATATGAAAAGAGAAAAGGGGTGTGCAGGGCATGGCGGCCTTTTGCGGCGCTTGGATGACCCCTAGTTCGCATTAAACACCTCCACCCTCCTTCGGTGTGGGGCTCATGAGTGCTATGCCCCAGCCCCTTAAGCATTCAAGCTGATTTCTTGCAGCAGCTGGGCACTGTAACAGCTCCAGAGCTCCTCTGTAAGGCAAGTAAAAGGGTGTGGGCCCTGCAGCACTACCTGTAGTTCGCATTGTGCGTTGGAATGCACAAAGTAAGCAGACGGGAAAAGTCAGGATAGTGCGCAAGGGCATAGAAGGGAGCGGCTCAAGAAAAGAGAAGTGGAAACAGACAGCAAACTAGGCTGGAGAGAGACCTGAGACAAAGAGATCTGAATTATACGAGAGCCGACCAGGGGAAACACAAATTATGCAGTCAAGTGTCCCACATTTGGGGAAATCGCAGGAGCAACACACCCAGAGTGCAATGGGTGAGCCTTGCCCTGGGAGAAGCACCTTCATGATCATAGTATCTCACCTGGCAGGTAAGTAGGAGTTGGGCTAGAGCTGGGGAGGGTCGCTGCTCGGGCACCCCCCTGTCAAGTGAAGGAGATCCAACTGAGGCAGCGCAAGGGAACTCTCGAAAGAAGAACAAGGCTAGAGGAAGATCTGAGACAAAGAAATCTGACTTTTACCAGAGCTGACCAGAGGAAAGCACAAACACAGTCCCCCACTACCACAAATAATGCAGTCGAGTTTCCCACATTTGGGGAAATCACAGGGGTCAGCATACATAGAATGCAATGAATGAACCTCACCCTGGGAGAACAATCTTCATGACCATGGTATCTCCTATGCAAAATAAGTATGATTTGGGATAGGGCTGGGGAGGGCCGCTGCTCAGGCACATCTCTGTCAAGTAAAGGAGATTCAACTGAGGCAGCACAAGGGAACTCTCATCTGGGGACAACAACTGCAGGGAGAACACATATTTTCAGATGAACATGGGAGGGCAGAAGGCTGCCTAATACTGAAGCACCCCCAAACAACAAACCAAATGCAACAACTAGTACAAGCATTCCTGGGGGAAGGCCTGCAGCAGATGGATTTGCATATGGTGATGTCATCCAAGCAGTGGGTCAAAGTTGGCTTCAACCCTCGTCTGCATATGAAAAGAGAAAAGGGGTGTGCAGGGCATGGCGGCCTTTTGCGGCGCTTGGATGACCCCTAGTTCGCATTAAACACCTCCACCCTCCTTCGGTGTGGGGCTCATGAGTGCTATGCCCCAGCCCCTTAAGCATTCAAGCTGATTTCTTGCAGCAGCTGGGCACTGTAACAGCTCCAGAGCTCCTCTGTAAGGCAAGTAAAAGGGTGTGGGCCCTGCAGCACTACCTGTAGTTCGCATTGTGCGTTGGAATGCACAAAGTAAGCAGACGGGAAAAGTCAGGATAGTGCGCAAGGGCATAGAAGGGAGCGGCTCAAGAAAAGAGAAGTGGAAACAGACAGCAAACTAGGCTGGAGAGAGACCTGAGACAAAGAGATCTGAATTATACGAGAGCCGACCAGGGGAAACACAAATTATGCAGTCAAGTGTCCCACATTTGGGGAAATCGCAGGAGCAACACACCCAGAGTGCAATGGGTAAGCCTTGCCCTGGGAGAAGCACCTTCATGATCATAGTATCTCACTTGGCAGGTAAGTAGGAGTTGGGCTAGAGCTGGGGAGGGTCGCTGCTCGGGCACCCCCCTGTCAAGTGAAGGAGATCCAACTGAGACAGCACAAGAGAACTCTCAAAAGAAGAACAAGGCTAGAGGAAGATCTGAGGCAAAGAAATCTGACTTTTACCAGAGCTGACCAGAGAAAAGCACAAACACAGTCCCCCACTACCACAAATAATGCAGTCGAGTTTCCCACATTTGGGGAAATCACAGGGGTCAGCATACCCAGAATGCAATGAATGAACCTCACCCTGGGAGAACAATCTTCATGACCATGGTATCTATTATGCAAAATAAGTATGATTTGGGATAGGGCTGGGGAGGGCCGCTGCTCAGGCATATCTCTGTCAAGTAAAGGAGATTCAACTGAGGCAGCACAAGGGAACTCTCATCTGGGGACAACAACTGCAGGGAGAACACATATTTTCAGATGAACATGGGAGGGCAGAAGGCTGCGTAATACTGAAGCACCCCCAAACAACAAACCAAATGCAACAACTAGTGCAAGCATTCCTGGGGGAGGGCCTGCAGCAGATGGATTTGCATATGGTGATGTCATCCAAGCAGTGGGTCAAAGTTGGCTTCAACCCTCGTCTGCATATGAAAAGAGAAAAGGGGCGTGCAGGGCATGGCGGCCTTTTGCGGCGCTTGGATGACCCCTAGTTCGCATTAAACACCTCCACCCTCCTTCGGTGTGGGGCTCATGTTGGCTATGCCCCAGCCCCTTAAGCATTCAAGCTGATTTCTTGCAGCAGCTGGGCACTGTAACAGCTCCAGAGCTGCTTTGTAAGGCAAGTAAAAGGGTGTGGGCCCTGCAGCACTACCTGTAGTTTGCATTGTGCATTGGAAGGCACAAAGTAAGCAGACGGGAGACGTCAGGATAGTGCGCAAGGGCATAGAAGGGAGCGGCTCAAGAAAAGAGAAGTGGAAACAGACAGCAAACTAGGCTGGAGAGAGACCTGAGACAAAGAGATCTGAATTATACGAGAGCCGACCAAGGGAAACAAAAATTATGCAGTCAAGTTTCCCACATTTGGGGAAATCGCAGGAGCAGCACACCCAGAGTGCAATGGGTGAGCTTTGCCCTGGGAGAAGCACCTTCATGATCATAGTATCTCACCTGGCAGGTAAGTAGGAGTTGGGCTAGAGCTGGGGAGGGTCACTGCTCGGGCACCCCCCTGTCAAGTGAAGGAGATCCAACTGAGGCAGCGCAAGGGAACTCTCGAAAGAAGAACAAGGCTAGAGGAAGATCTGAGACAAAGAAATCTGACTTTTACCAGAGCTGACCAGAGGAAAGCACAAACACAGTCCCCCACTACCACAAATAATGCAGTCGAGTTTCCCACATTTGGGGAAATCACAGGGGTCAGCATACCCAGAATGCAATGAATGAACCTCACCCTGGGAGAACAATCTTCATGACCATGGTATCTCCTATGCAAAATAAGTATGATTTGGGATAGGGCTGGGGAGGGCCGCTGCTCAGGCACATCTCTGTCAAGTAAAGGAGATTCAACTGAGGCAGCACAAGGGAACTCTCATCTGGGGACAACAACTGCAGGGAGAACACATATTTTCAGATGAACATGGGAGGGCAGAAGGCTGCCTAATACTGAAGCACCCCCAAACAACAAACCAAATGCAACAACTAGTGCAAGCATTCCTGGGGGAAGGCCTGCAGCAGATGGATTTGCATATGGTTCTGTCATCCAAGCAGTGGGTCAAAGTTGGCTTCAACCCTCGTCTGCATATGAAAAGAGAAAAGGGGCGTGCAGGGCATGGCGGCCTTTTGCGGCGCTTGGATGACCCCTAGTTCGCATTAAACACCTCCACCCTCCTTCGGTGTGGGGCTCATGTTGGCTATGCCCCAGCCCCTTAAGCATTCAAGCTGATTTCTTGCAGCAGCTGGGCACTGTAACAGCTCCAGAGCTGCTCTGTAAGGCAAGTAAAAGGGTGTGGGCCCTGCAGCACTACCTGTAGTTCGCATTGTGCGTTGGAATGCACAAAGTAAGCAGACGGGAGATGTCAGGATAGTGCGCAAGGGCATAGAAGGGAGCGGCTCAAGAAAAGAGAAGTGGAAACAGACAGCAAACTAGGCTGGAGAGAGACCTGAGACAAAGAGATCTGAATTATACGAGAGCCGACCAAGTTCAATCCCACCCAGGAACGTAATTGACCTTGTTATCAGATTTTGGTGATCTTTAAGTAGACAAGTCAAAATTTCAAACCCCCTCTTATGGTGTAGGGTACCTGGCCTTCTCTGATGTAATCAGAGTTAGATTTGATTCAGTGATTTTATAAAAACAGCTAGGAAGCACAATTTAGCAGTGGGTTGCAGAGAAAAAGAAATATGCTGGCAAAAAAATCCAATTGAGTGATTAAACAGCTCTTCATTTTCTGGCTTTATTTTTATGCTAACAAATTTGTTCTCCTGAAAAGTGTCCACAAAGCCAAGTCTCTGATTACCACCTTTGTAAGGATGGTTTTTCACCTATTACTAAATTAAACTTGCTTCATTGGAAAGGCAGCAAGATGCATCCTCATTTCAATGTCTACTGAAATAATACGGGTTGACACCAGGAAACATTAACGCCACTGCATCCTTGCTGCTTTCTCATGTGGAAGTCTGTTTAATGTGAAAACAAGGTGATATCTAATTAGCACACAGGTAAGGAATTAAGAAAATCTTTATTTAAGGGTGAAGATGTTGCTAACAAAATCGTTGCCCCAATGCATCATTGAAATTCAAGCTGAAAAGATGATTTTAATATATCACTTGTACATTTTGTATTGCTCTTCTGGTGACAATGTAGTTTGTTTTTGTCAATTACCATTTTAATAATAGGGTAAAGAAAATTAAGTGGATTTTTGAAAGAAAACAATACTGTCAATATACTATTAAAACAAATTAAAATGGTAAAAGTTATTGTACTTTAAGTAAAAATAAAAGAACCAAAATATCAATCCCAGTTTTGGATTACTTTAATTAACAAAAAAAAAATGCATATAGCAAAGGATAGTTTCAATCTGCCTACCTCTGGGTTATGGGCCCAGCATGCTTCCATTGCAGTACTCTGCTGCACATGTAAGTGCAAGAGAACCTGAAGCACTCACTCATCATGGAAAAGTACCAATGTGTTTCTTCGTTGGTTGGTGGAAGAAACATCTTACAAAAACTCTCCAGATTATTGACTTTTTAAAGTTTTTCTAGGAAACGTTCTAGATAAATGCTTATTAGCCTTTGTCAGTATGTACTTTTTGCAAAGTGTCTCTGTGGCGCAATCGGTTAGTGTGTTCGGCTATTAACCAAAAGGTTGGTGGTTCAATCCCACCCAGGGACGTAATTGACCTTTTGATCAGATTTTGGTGATCTTTAAGTAGACAAGTCAAAATTTCAAACCCCCTGTTATGGTGTAGGGTACCTGGCCTTCTCTGATGTAATCAGAGTTAGATTTGATTCAGTGATTTTATAAAAACAGCTAGGAAGCACAATTTAGCAGTGGGTTGCAGAGAAAAAGAAATATGCTGGCAAAAAAATCCAATTGAGTGATTAATAGAGATGAGCGGGTTCGGTTCCTCGGAATCCGAACCCGCCCGAACTTCAGCTTTTTTTACACGGATCCGAGCGACTCGGATCTTCCCGCCTTGCTCGGTTAACCCGAGCGCGCCCGAACGTCATCATGACGCTGTCGGATTCTCGCGAGGCTCGGATTCTATCGCGAGACTCGGATTCTATATAAGGAGCCGCGCGTCGCCGC
Organism: Pseudophryne corroboree; assembly: GCF_028390025.1. NCBI lineage: Eukaryota > Metazoa > Chordata > Amphibia > Anura > Myobatrachidae > Pseudophryne > Pseudophryne corroboree. The sequence goes on from NC_086446.1 coordinate 136,438,648, forward strand.
CATTTTCACACGTGCATTTAGATTGATAGGGAGCGGACGTGGCTGGCGTCCTCTCCATTTAGATTAGAAGAGAGAGAGTGAGATTGAGACAGAGACACTTGATTTACTGGAGCTTAGGAGTACTAGAGAGTGCAGAGTTTACTAGTGACTGACCACTGACCAGTGACCACCAGTGCAGTTTTATTTAATATAATCCGTTCTCTGCCTGAAAAAAAACGATACACAGTGACTCAGTCACATACCATATCTGTGCTCAGCCCAGTGTGCTGCATCATCTATGTATAATATCTGACTGTGCTCACACAGCTTAATTGTGGGGGAGACTGGGGAGCAGTTATAGGTTATAGCAGGAGCCAGGAGTACATACATATTATTAAAATTAAACAGTGCACACTTTTGCTGCAGGCAGGAGTGCCACTGCCAGTGTGACTGACCAGTGACCTGACCACACTGACCACCAGTATAGTATACTATATTGTGATTGCCTGAAAAAGTTAAACACTCGTCGTGTGACTTGTGTGGTGTTTTTTTATTCTATAAAAAACTCATTCTGCTGACAGACAGTGTCCAGCAGGTCCGTCATTATATAATATATACCTGTCCGGCTGCAGTAGTGATATATATATATTTTTTATATCATTATTTATCATCCAGTCGCAGCAGACACAGTACGGTAGTTCACGGCTGTAGCTACCTCTGTGTCGGCACTCGGCAGTCCATCCATAATTGTATACCACCTACCCGTGGTTTTTTTTTTCTTCTTTATACATACTACATCTCATTATCATCCAGTCTATATTAGCAGCAGACACAGTACAGTACGGTAGTCCACGGCTGTAGCTACCTCTGTGTCGGCACTCGACAGTCCATCCATAATTGTATACCACCTACCCGTGTTTTTTTTTTCTTTCTTCTTTATACATACTACATCTCATTATCAACCAGTCTATATTAGCAGCAGACACAGTACAGTACGGTAGTCCACGGCTGTAGCTACCTCTGTGTCGGCACTCGGCAGTCCGTCCATAATTGTATACCACCTACCCGTGGTTTTTTTTTCTTTCTTCTTTATACATACTACATCTCATTATCATCCAGTCTATATTAGCAGCAGACACAGTACAGTACGGTAGTCCACGGCTGTAGCTACCTCTGTGTCGGCACTCGGCAGTCCGTCCATAATTGTATACCACCTACCCGTGGTTTTTTTTTCTTTCTTCTTTATACATACTACATCTCATTATCAACCAGTCTATATTAGCAGCAGACACAGTACAGTACGGTAGTCCACGGCTGTAGCTACCTCTGTGTCGGCACTCGGCAGTCCATCCATAATTGTATACCACCTACCCGTGGTTTTTTTTCTTTCTTCTTTATACATACTACATCTCATTATCAACCAGTCTATATTAGCAGCAGACACAGTACAGTACGGTAGTCCACGGCTGTAGCTACCTCTGTGTCGGCACTCGGCAGTCCATCCATAATTGTATACCACCTACCCATGGTTTTTTTTTCTTTCTTCTTTATACATACTACATCTCATTATCATCCAGTCTATATTAGCAGCAGACACAGTACAGTACGGTAGTCCACGGCTGTAGCTACCTCTGTGTCGGCACTCGGCAGTCCATCCATAATTGTATACCACCTACCCGTGGTTTTTTTTTCCTTCTTTATACATACTACATCTCATTATCATCCAGTCTATATTAGCAGCAGACACAGTACAGTACGGTATTCCACGGCTGTAGCTACCTCTGTGTCGGCACTCGGCAGTCCATCCATAATTGTATACCACCTACCCGTGGTTTTTTTTTCTTTCTTCTTTATACATACTACATCTCATTATCAACCAGTCTATATTAGCAGCAGACACAGTACAGTACGGTAGTCCACGGCTGTAGCTACCTCTGTGTCGGCACTCGGCAGTCCGTCCATAATTGTATACCACCTACCCGTGGTTTTTTTTTCTTTCTTCTTTATACATACTACATCTCATTATCATCCAGTCTATATTAGCAGCAGACACAGTACAGTACGGTAGTCCACGGCTGTAGCTACCTCTGTGTCGGAACTCGGCAGTCCGTCCATAATTGTATACCACCTACCCGTGGTTTTTTTTTCTTTCTTCTTTATACATACTACATCTCATTATCAACCAGTCTATATTAGCAGCAGACACAGTACAGTACGGTAGTCCACGGCTGTAGCTACCTCTGTGTCGGCACTCGGCAGTCCATCCATAATTGTATACCACCTACCCGTGGTTTTTTTTTCTTTCTTCTTTATACATACTACATCTCATTATCAACCAGTCTATATTAGCAGCAGACACAGTACAGTACGGTAGTCCACGGCTGTAGCTACCTCTGTGTCGGCACTCGGCAGTCCATCCATAATTGTATACCACCTACCCGTGGTTTTTTTTTCTTTCTTCTTTATACATACTACATCTCATTATCAACCAGTCTATATTAGCAGCAGACACAGTACAGTACGGTAGTCCACGGCTGTAGCTACCTCTGTGTCGGCACTCGGCAGTCCATCCATAATTGTATACTAGTATCCATCCATCTCCATTGTTTACCTGAGGTGCCTTTTAGTTGTGCCTATTAAAATATGGAGAACAAAAATGTTGAGGTTCCAAAATTAGGGAAAGATCAAGATCCACTTCCACCTCGTGCTGAAGCTGCTGCCACTAGTCATGGCCGAGACGATGAAATGCCAGCAACGTCGTCTGCCAAGGCCGATGCCCAATGTCATAGTACAGAGCATGTCAAATCCAAAACACCAAATATCAGTAAAAAAAGGACTCCAAAACCTAAAATAAAATTGTCGGAGGAGAAGCGTAAACTTGCCAATATGCCATTTACCACACGGAGTGGCAAGGAACGGCTGAGGCCCTGGCCTATGTTCATGGCTAGTGGTTCAGCTTCACATGAGGATGGAAGCACTCAGCCTCTCGCTAGAAAACTGAAAAGACTCAAGCTGGCAAAAGCACCGCAAAGAACTGTGCGTTCTTCGAAATCCCAAATCCACAAGGAGAGTCCAATTGTGTCGGTTGCGATGCCTGACCTTCCCAACACTGGACGTGAAGATCATGCGCCTTCCACCATTTGCACGCCCCCTGCAAGTGCTGGAAGGAGCACCCGCAGTCCAGTTCCTGATAGTCAGATTGAAGATGTCAGTGTTGAAGTACACCAGGATGAGGAGGATATGGGTGTTGCTGGCGCTGGGGAGGAAATTGACAAGGAGGATTCTGATGGTGAGGTGGTTTGTTTAAGTCAGGCACCCGGGGAGACACCTGTTGTCCGTGGGAGGAATATGGCCGTTGACATGCCTGGTGAAAATACCCAAAAAATCAGCTCTTCGGTGTGGAAGTATTTCACCAGAAATGCGGACAACATTTGTCAAGCCGTGTGTTCCCTTTGTCAAGCTGTAATAAGTAGGGGTAAGGACGTTAACCACCTCGGAACATCCTCCCTTATACGTCACCTGCAGCGCATTCATAATAAGTCAGTGACAAGTTCAAAAACTTTGGCCGACAGCGGAAGCAGTCCACTGACCAGTAAATCCCTTCCTCTTGTAACCAAGCTCACGCAAACCACCCCACCAACTCCCTCAGTGTCAATTTCCTCCTTCCCCAGGAATGCCAATAGTCCTGCAGGCCATGTCACTGGCAATTCTGACGAGTCCTCTCCTGCCTGGGATTCCTCCGATGCATCCTTGCGTGTAACGCCTACTGCTGCTGGCGCTGCTGTTGTTGCTGCTGGGAGTCGATGGTCATCCCAGAGGGGAAGTCGTAAGCCCACTTGTACTACTTCCAGTAAGCAATTGACTGTCCAACAGTTCTTTGCGAGGAAGATGAAATATCACAGCAGTCATCCTGCTGCAAAGCGGATAACTGAGGCCTTGACAACTATGTTGGTGTTAGACGTGCGTCCGGTATCCGCCGTTAGTTCACAGGGAACTAGACAATTTATTGAGGCAGTGTGCCCCCGTTACCAAATACCATCTAGGTTCCACTTCTCTAGGCAGGCGATACCGAGAATGTACACGGACGTCAGAAAAAGACTCACCAGTGTCCTAAAAAATGCAGTTGTACCCAATGTCCACTTAACCACGGACATGTGGACAAGTGGAGCAGGGCAGGGTCAGGATTATATGACTGTGACAGCCCACTGGGTAGATGTATGGACTCCCGCCGCAAGAACAGCAGCGGCGGCACCAGTAGCAGCATCTCGCAAACGCCAACTCTTTCCTAGGCAGGCTACGCTTTGTATCACCGCTTTCCAGAATACGCACACAGCTGAAAACCTCTTACGGCAACTGAGGAAGATCATCGCGGAATGGCTTACCCCAATTGGACTCTCCTGTGGATTTGTGGCATCGGACAACGCCAGCAATATTGTGTGTGCATTAAATATGGGCAAATTCCAGCACGTCCCATGTTTTGCACATACCTTGAATTTGGTGGTGCAGAATTTTTTAAAAAACGACAGGGGCGTGCAAGAGATGCTGTCGGTGGCCAGAAGAATTGCGGGACACTTTCGGCGTACAGGCACCACGTACAGAAGACTGGAGCACCACCAAAAACTACTGAACCTGCCCTGCCATCATCTGAAGCAAGAAGTGGTAACGAGGTGGAATTCAACCCTCTATATGCTTCAGAGGTTGGAGGAGCAGCAAAAGGCCATTCAAGCCTATACAATTGAGCACGATATAGGAGGTGGAATGCACCTGTCTCAAGTGCAGTGGAGAATGATTTCAACGTTGTGCAAGGTTCTGATGCCCTTTGAACTTGCCACACGTGAAGTCAGTTCAGACACTGCCAGCCTGAGTCAGGTCATTCCCCTCATCAGGCTTTTGCAGAAGAAGCTGGAGACATTGAAGGAGGAGCTAACACGGAGCGATTCCGCTAGGCATGTGGGACTTGTGGATGGAGCCCTTAATTCGCTTAACAAGGATTCACGGGTGGTCAATCTGTTGAAATCAGAGCACTACATTTTGGCCACCGTGCTCGATCCTAGATTTAAAACCTACCTTGGATCTCTCTTTCCGGCAGACACAAGTCTGCTGGGGTTGAAAGACCTGCTGGTGAGAAAATTGTCAAGTCAAGCGGAACGCGACCTGTCAACATCTCCTCCTTCACATTCTCCCGCAACTGGGGGTGCGAGGAAAAGGCTCAGAATTCCGAGCCCACCCGCTGGCGGTGATGCAGGGCAGTCTGGAGCGACTGCTGATGCTGACATCTGGTCCAGACTGAAGGACCTGACAACGATTACGGACATGTTGTCTACTGTCACTGCATATGATTCTCTCAACATTGAAAGAATGGTGGAGGATTATATGAGTGACCGCATCCAAGTAGGCACGTCACACAGTCCGTACTTATACTGGCAGGAAAAAGAGGCAATTTGGAGGCCCTTGCACAAACTGGCTTTATTCTACCTAAGTTGCCCTCCCACAAGTGTGTACTCCGAAAGAGTGTTTAGTGCCGCCGCTCACCTTGTCAGCAATCGGCGTACGAGGTTACATCCAGAAAATGTGGAGAAGATGATGTTCATTAAAATGAATTATAATCAATTCCTCCGGGGAGACATTGACCAGCAGCAATTGCCTCCACAAAGTACACAGGGAGCTGAGATGGTGGATTCCAGTGGGGACGAATTGATAATCTGTGAGGAGGGGGATGTACACGGTGATATATCGGAGGATGATGATGAGGTGGACATCTTGCCTCTGTAGAGCCAGTTTGTGCAAGGAGAGATTAATTGCTTCTTTTTTGGGGGGGGTCCAAACCAACCCGTCATATCAGTCACAGTCGTGTGGCAGACCCTGTCACTGAAATGATGGGTTGGTTAAAGTGTGCATGTCCTGTTTTGTTTATACAACATAAGGGTGGGTGGGAGGGCCCAAGGACAATTCCATCTTGCACCTCTTTTTTCTTTTATTTTTCTTTGCGTCATGTGCTGTTTGGGGAGGGTTTTTTGGAAGGGACATCCTGCGTGACACTGCAGTGCCACTCCTAGATGGGCCCGGTGTTTGTGTCGGCCACTAGGGTCGCTTATCTTACTCACACAGTCAGCTACCTCATTGCGCCTCTTTTTTTCTTTGCGTCATGTGCTGTTTGGGGAGGGTTTTTTGGAAGGGACATCCTGCGTGACACTGCAGTGCCACTCCTAGATGGGCCCGGTGTTTGTGTCGGCCACTAGGGTCGCTTATCTTACTCACACAGTCAGCTACCTCATTGCGCCTCTTTTTTTCTTTGCGTCATGTGCTGTTTGGGGAGGGTTTTTTGGAAGGGACATCCTGCGTGACACTGCAGTGCCACTCCTAGATTGGCCCGGTGTTTGTGTCGGCCACTAGGGTCGCTTATCTTACTCACACAGTCAGCTACCTCATTGCGCCTCTTTTTTTCTTTGCGTCATGTGCTGTTTGGGGAGGGTTTTTTGGAAGGGACATCCTGCGTGACACTGCAGTGCCACTCCTAGATGGGCCCGGTGTTTGTGTCGGCCACTAGGGTCGCTTATCTTACTCACACAGTCAGCTACCTCATTGCGCCTCTTTTTTTCTTTGCGTCATGTGCTGTTTGGGGAGGGTTTTTTGGAAGGAACATCCTGCGTGACACTGCAGTGCCACTCCTAGATGGGCCCGGTGTTTGTGTCGGCCACTAGGGTCGCTTATCTTACTCACACAGTCAGCTACCTCATTGCGCCTCTTTTTTTCTTTGCGTCATGTGCTGTTTGGGGAGGGTTTTTTGGAAGGGACATCCTGCGTGACACTGCAGTGCCACTCCTAGATGGGCCCGGTGTTTGTGTCGGCCACTAGGGTCGCTTATCTTACTCACACAGCTACCTCATTGCGCCTCTTTTTTTCTTTGCGTCATGTGCTGTTTGGGGAGGGTTTTTTGGAAGGGACATCCTGCGTGACACTGCAGTGACACTCCTAGATGGGCCCGGTGTTTGTGTCGGCCACTAGGGTCGCTTATCTTACTCACACAGCTACCTCATTGCGCCTCTTTTTTTCTTTGCGTCATGTGCTGTTTGGGGAGGGTTTTTTGGAAGGGACATCCTGCGTGACACTGCAGTGCCACTCCTAGATGGGCCCGGTGTTTGTGTCGGCCACTAGGGTCGCTTATCTTACTCACACAGCGACCTCGGTGCAAATTTTAGGACTAAAAATAATATTGTGAGGTGTGAGGTATTCAGAATAGACTGAAAATGAGTGGAAATTATGGTTTTTGAGGTTAATAATACTTTGGGATCAAAATGACCCCCAAATTCTATGATTTAAGCTGTTTTGTAGGGTTTTTTGAAAAAAACACCCGAATCCAAAACACACCCGAATCCGACAAAAAAAATTCGGTGAGGTTTTGCCAAAACGCGGTCGAACCCAAAACACGGCCGCGGAACCGAACCCAAAACACAAAACCCGAAAAATTTCCGGCGCTCATCTCTAGTGATTAAACAGCTCTTCATTTTCTGGCTTTACTTTTATGCTAACAAAGTTGTTCTCTGAAAAGTGTCCACAAAGCCAAGTCTCTGATTAACACCTTTGTAGGGATGGTTTTTCACCTATTACTAAATTAAACTTGCTTCATTGGAAAGGCAGCAAGAAACACTAGACTAATTGGAGGTGCGCCCTAAAGCAAATTACAATGTTAGGATTAGGGGGTTCGGAAAGACCTCTAGTGTATACTGTCACGATCCGGGTATCTGGACGCCATAACTTACCTTTCAGATGCCTCCTAAGGCTGGCTCAGCGCTCCAGGACCGGATCCCATCTGTTATTCTGATGTCCCCATTCCTGCCTCCTCTCCTGTCACTCTGAGACGCTGTCACAGCGGCGCCATGTTACATCTTGAATGGCATCTCCCGCGGCCTCCGCCGCCGTCCCTGAGTTTCTGCATGCAGGATGTCAGAGTGGCGCTTATGTCAGCCGCGGCCTCCGCTGTTGCCCGCGTGGTTCAAATGTGCACTCATCAGTCTGGCGTCTCCTGTTTACTGTGGCCGGCGCCGCCATTGCTGTTAAAGTTCCCACATGGATTATCAAACCAATCTTCCCTCCAAGTGTCTGCATGGGCGCAGCCATGTTGGATTCTGTCACCTGTTCATTTCCACCAATCCGATGTTTCCATTGTAATCTGCATAATTGCCTAGCCAATCCCTTCCTTGCTGCAGGTATAAGTATTCTGTGCCTGAGCAAGGAAGGCGTCAGTGATTTGGTTGTCAAACCTAGTTCCAGTTTGTCTCTCTCCCGTGGTTGTTTTCCAGGTTCCAGTTACCATCTCCAAACCTCCACTAAAGAGACCCGCTCTAGTCTACCACCTGCGGTGCAGCCTGACTCTCCAGTCCTCTGGGACTCATCTGTTTCCAGTTACAGATTTACCTGCTTCCAGCCTAGCTTCCAGCAGAGATCAGCTCTTCTTAAAGTGCCGGTATCATTTCCGCAGATTACCACTCACCACCGGCACTATTATTTCACCGCTCTCAAACTCCATATATCAATCATATTTCATCGCTCTCAAGCTTCATTTATTATTTGGCTGGTTCCATCCAGCAATCCACTCCGTGCTTACATCAGTCTGGTTTCAGCCAGTACCCACAGCAGCCATTTTATCCACAGCAGCCCAGCTTTTCCTGGAACACCAGCTAGTATGATCCTGGGCTATCTCCATTGCTACAGTCGGGCCTAGTAAGGACTTTCCAACTAGAAGATAATAAGAACTGTCTCATACTACCAGAGCCCTGTGGTCCTTGCCCTCCTGTAGTACCCAGGAACTGTATTATTTCTCTGCTGATTTTATGTTTCTCTTTTATTACTGCTGTGATGCATGGAGTTTGTCAAAATAAACATCATTGACTTTTATCCTGGTTGTCGTGGGCACGCCTTCGGGCAATTCTTCTACATTTAACTTACATGTCCAGGGGTCTGATACAACCTCCCAGGTTCCACTACACCTCAGCCCCTACAACTGAGGCTGCCTCCAGTCAGCTCAGGCCCTCAGTTGTGACATATACACTGTATATACATTTTAAGATAGGAAGGTACAAATTACATATTCACATTGCATCTATGGGCTGGATTCAAATGTCCCTTTCCTCCCTCAATCGTGCCCGTCAGCAGCTATTCTATTCTATATAAGGAGCCACGCGTCGCCGCCATTTTCACTTGTGCATTGGAGATGATAGGGAGAGGACGTGCAGCGTTTTCTCAGTTTCTGTGTTCAGTGTGCTGCAAATATCTGTGCTCAGTGTGCTTGCAAATATCTGTGCTCAGTGTGCTTGCAAATATCTGTGCTCAGCGTGCTGAAAATATCTACGTTCTCTGCCTGAAAAATGCTCCATATCTGTGCTGCATTGTATTATATAGTATGAGGACAGGGCAGAATTTTGCTGACCACCAGTATATAATAATTAGCAGTACGGTACAGTAGGCCACTGCTCTACCTACCTCTGTGTCATCAAGTATACTATCCATCCATACCTGTGGTGTATTTTAGTAGTTGTGCGCAGTATATATAGTAGGAGGACAGGGCAGAATTTTGCTGACCACCAGTATATAATATATAGCAATACGGTACAGTAGGCCACTGCTCTACCTACCTCTGTGTCGTCAAGTATACTATCCATCCATACCTGTGGTGTATTTTAGTAGTTGTGCGCACTATATATAGTAGGAGGACAGTGCAAAATTTTGCTGACCACCAGACTTCTACTTAAGTCCAATGGTGTAGGATGTGCAAAGCTGTTTGGCTGTGCATTTATTGATCTAAGCATGCATTTTTATCAAAGCGTGATAAAATTGACACATAACGCAGCGTTCAATCAGCGTTAATTTATCTTCAGCTGATATCGATTGTGAATTGACGTTTCTTCTCTTCTTGTCACCTACAGGTAATTACAATTGACTACAACCACCAATCTATTCTGCTGCACTATATCTATATATGCAAAGCTAATTCTGCTGGGTAATTACAATTGACTACAACCACCAATCTATTCTGCTGCACTATATCTATATATGCAAAGCTAATTCTGCTGGGTAATGCAAATTGAAACATTATTGCATAGTATGTGATTTTGAAGTACTTTTTTAAAGTTTTGAATGATATAGACCCAGTTTAATCTTTGTGGAATGCCTGGTTGTTGTTTTTAAGGTAATTTATTGCCTGGCATTTGAGGGGGTGGGGTGTGGTTACAGATTTCAATTATTGGTTTCACTTGTAATAGTCTTCTACTAAAGTCCAATGGTGTAGGCTGTGCAAAGCCATTTGGCTGTGCATTTATTGATCTAAGCGTGCATTTTTATAAAAGCGTGATAAAATTGACACATAACAGCAGTGTTCAATTAGCGTTCAATCGAAGTGAAAAAGAAGGAAAACAGAAGCACACCAATCTAACAAAACAAAGAAAACTGAAGAACTAATAACAAATGTGAGTCACTTACTCCTCAGATCACTCACCTCCTGATTGTTGCATCTGATTACATAGCACAGAACTACCTTACTTGGACATTTCATAAACCATCCATTTCACCTACAAATGCCTGTATCTGTATTATTGTAATTTTGTTTTTTAAGCACAGCTGCACCAATGCAATTTTACCTGCAAACACTTAAAACATCTAACATAATTACCATTGCTTCTTAAACCTCACACAATCCTTTCATTTCTTACACTCCAAATACATTTCTGCACCCACTTTATCTACGCTTTTGACTCATTTCATACTAAATCTACACCCCTTGAGCCTACACTGCTTTTCTCACCTGCATTTCTACAATTCTTCTGCTCGGATTCCCTTACAGTCTCCTCTCCTACTTCCACTTTCCCTCAACCTATTTACCTACTTAACACTATGTCAATGCTTTCTTATACTCCCCACATCACTCAGTGTCTACCTAATAATGTATCTTTATCCTTCCCCCCTAGTCTCCTCCACCTCCTCCTCTGTCTCCCCTCCATCCCTCTGTTTCCTTCCCCCACCTTTCCTGTTACCCCACTTTCATTCACCTCTGCCCCATGGTCCTGCTACCCCACAACTCAGCCCTGCTCCCTCTCTCCCTTCCCTGTCACCTCCCCACACCCCCATCCACATCACACTGACCTCCCTCCCTGCCCACCTCCTGCAGTTTCCCCTCCTATCTCAGGCACCCGTACCATCACTACTCTCTCATCCCTGCCCTCAAAGTTAATCCCACCTCATCGCTACAGCAACCCTGAAAATCTAATTCACATCTCTCCCACAAACTCATACCCCCTATCCTGTGCCCTCTGGAATGCCAGATCCGTTTGTAACAAACTGGTCCCCACTCATGACCTTTTCATTTCCAACTCCCTACACCTACTAGCCATTACTGAAACTTGGATTACGCCCTCTGACACTACTTCTGCTGCTGCTCTCTCTGCTGGGGGCCTTACATTCACACACACACCCCCCGACCTGGGGGTCGCCATGGGGGTGGTGTTGGAGTCCTTATACCTTCTAGTTACTCCTACCAACTCATACCACCAGAACCATCCCTTATATTATCTACATTTGAGGTCCACTCCATATGTCTCTTCCAACCAGTCCATCTTAGAGTAGCTGTCATTTACCGCCCCCCTGGCACTGCTTCCAAATTCATCGACAACTTTGCTTCCTGGCTTCCTCACTTCCTCTCTTCTGACATTCCCACCATTATCCTAGGCGATTTCAACATCCCTATTGACATCCCCACACAATCCCCTGCCTCTAAACTCCTTAACCTCACCTCTTCACTTGGTCTCTCCCAGTGGACCTCCTCACCCTCCCATGTGAATGGGAGCTCACTGGATCTGGTCTTCACTCACCGCTGTGATATTTCTGATTTTTCCAACTCCCCATTTCCCCTCTCTGACCACCACCTGCTCTCCTTCAACCTATCTCTCTCGACTTCCCCATCTCAACCTCCTAAGGCTACCATCACTAAGCGTAACATTGAAGCTATTGACACCACATTCCTTTCCTCCCTGTTTGACTCACTTCTCTCTCCTATTCTCTCTCTCTCTCATGCCCTGAACAAGCCACTTCCTCATACAATGCTTCCCTTACTTCTGCTCTTGACTCTGTTGCTCCACCAACCACTGTTCACCCTCGCAAATTAACACCTCAACCCTGGCACACCAAATGCACCAGATATCTGCAAAAATGCTCACGTACTGCTGAGCGACACTGGAGGAAATCACGCTCTAAGGCAGACTTCCTCCATTTCAAACTTATGCTCTCATCCTTCAGTGCTGCCCTTTCTCTTGCTAAACAGTCATACTTCAAGAACCTCATCTCCTCCCAGTCTTCCAACCCCCGGCGCCTCTTTGCCACTCTCAACTCACTCCTCTGCCCACCTCCACCTCGTCTCCCTTCCTCACTCTCTGCTCTTGACTTTGCCACTTACTTCACATCCAAAATTGACTCCATACGTCAGGACATCACATCACACCAGACTATCAGTAACCAGCCTTCTCCCATCCCTTACCAACCCTCCCCATCCCTCGCACCAACTCTGTCATCTTTCTCCCATGCATCTGGAGAGGAAGTCATGGCCCTCATTCGTTCCTGTCCCCTCACCACCTCCCCACTTGACCCTATCCCCTCCCGCCTCCTCTGCCACATCTCTTCTTCTGCTTGTTCCCATCTTTCCCACCTTCTCAATCTCTCCCTCTCATCAGGCACTGTCCCCTCTGCCTTCAAGCACGCTCTCATCTCTCCTATTCTTAAAAAACCTAACCTTGATCCAAACACTCTCTCCAACTACCGACCCATCTCTCTTCTCCCTTTTGCCTCCAAACTCCTTGAGCGTATTGTCTACAACCGCCTTACTTCCTTTCTTTCCTCACACTCACTGCTTGACCCATTCCAGTCTGGCTTCCGTCCTCTCCACTCCACTGAAACTGCCCTTACAAAAGTATGCAATGACCTCCATGCTGCTAAATCTAAGGGACACTACTCTCTACTTATTCTACTTGATCTCTCTGCTGCTTTTGACACTGTGGACCATCCTCTCCTACTGCAAATCCTTCACTCCATTGGTCTGCGTAACACTGCCCTCTCTTGGTTGTCGTCCTACCTTTCTGACCGTCATTCTCTGTCTCCTCTCATGACTCCACCTCCCCCTCACTTCCACTAACTGTAGGGGTACCCCAAGGTTCTGTCCTTGGTCCTCTTCTCTCTCTATACGTCCTCACTAGGTAAGCTCATTAGTTCTTTTGGTTTCCAATATCATCTCTATGCTGATGACACTCAAATCTATCTTTCCTCTCCAGACCTCTCCCCTACTCTCCTCACTCGTATCTCCAACTGTCTCTCTGCTATCTCTTCCTGGATGTCCCAGCGCTTTCTTAAACTTAACATGTCTAAGACCGAGCTGATCATCTTCCCTCCCTCCCGCATAACCTCACCTCCTACAATCTCATTATCTATTGATGGCACTACTATCTCCTCTACCCCCCAAGTGCGCTGTCTTGGAGTAATCCTTGACTCCTCCCTCTCCTTCAAACCACACATTCAGCACCTCTCACAAACCTGCCGTTTTCATCTAAAAAATATTTCCAGGATCAGACCCTTTCTGACCCAGGATGCTACTAAGACTCTTATCCACTCACTGGTCATCTCCAGACTGGACTACTGTAATCTCCTCCTGACTGGCATTTCTGACAAATACCTCTCTCCACTCCAATCTATCCTCAATGCTGCTGCCCGGCTCATTTTCCTCACCAAATGCACTACGTCCACCTCTCCTCTCTTACTAGTCCTTCACTGGCTCCCCTTCCCATTCAGAATCCATTTCAAGCTTCTCACACTTGCTTACAAAACCCTCACCCACTCCTCTCCCATCTACATCTCTGATCTTATCTCGCTTTACACTCCCACCCGTCCTCTTCGCTCTGCTAATGCACGCCGACTCTCCTGCCTACGGATTACTTCCTCCCACTCCTACCTCCAAGATTTTTCATGCGCTGCACCACTTCTCTGGAATTCCCTACCTCTCCCCCTCAGACTCTCCACCTCTCTACAAAACTTCAAATGGGCTCTCAAGACCCACTTCTTCACCAAACCCAGCCAAATCTCATCCTAAACCTCTGTTCCACACTCTCTATGTACCCCATCTGTCTCACCCCTGTCTTTCTACCCCTCCCCTTTAGAATGTAAGCTCTCATGAGCAGGGCCCTCTTCCCTCATGTGCTTACTCTTTTCTTACTTTAATAATCTTCAGCAGCACCAAATCCAGCAGTCTTCTGCCACCTGATACTTATTCCAGTGTCATCTGCTGATGTAGCTATGTTTATTTACCCTGTACTTGACCTATATTGTCATCAACTGTAAGTTGCTGTTTTCCTGTTTGATTATTTGTTTATGTACTCTGTAATTTGGTGCTGCGGAACCCTTGTGGCGCCATATAAATAAAGGATAATAATAATAAATAATATAATATATAGCAGTACGGTACAGTAGGCCACTGCTCTACCTACCTCTGTGTCGTCAAGTATACTATCCATCCATACCTGTGGTGCATTTTAGAAAAAAAACATATCTCGGCAGAGCAATCTATAAATCCATCATTTTTCAGACAGCAACAGTGGGTATTGTAATAGTCACCCAATCCATCACTTTTATAGGGTTACATGCATCCACATGCTACAGCCTGTCTCAATAATTTTACTGTCACGGTGTGTGTGTTTGTGTTTTTATTTGGGTATTTTTTGTTGTTGTAGAACTACAGGTACCAGCGAGCCCGTTATTTCCCCGCCTGCTGGTACTTGAGGTTCTCCAAGTACCAGCAAGCGGGGGAGGCTTGCTGGGCCTTGTAGTTCCACAACAAAAAAACAATATTCTTTTTTTACACATATGGCTATCAGCCCGTCGCCCACCACCCAGGGGTGCTGGGGACAGCCTCGGGCTTCACCCCTGGCCCTTGGGTGCCTCGAGGGGAGGAACCTCTTGATTTAAGGGGTCCCCACTCCTCCAGGGAACCCCGGCCAGGGGTGACTAGTTGGAGGGGTAATGCCAGGGCCGCAGGGACCTACATAAAAGTGTCCCCTGGCTGTGGCATTATCTCTCTGGCTAGTGGAGCCCGGTGCTGGTTTTAAAAATATGGGGGACCCCTACATCTTTTGTCCCACGTATTTTTGGAACCAGGACCCGTCTAAGAGCCCGGTGCTGGTTGTCTAAATACGGGGAACCTCTGTCCAATTTTTCCCCCAGTATTTAAATAACCAGGACCGGCTCAAAGAGGCTGGTTATACTAAGGAGGGGGGACCTCACACATTTTTTTTAACCCATTCAGACCCTTCTCCTTTAAGTTAATGGAAGCCCTGGACAACAAAATTGCATTCATGTCCTCCTCCCTCACCCTTCCCAGTCCCAAACACTCATTTTTTTTCTTTAAAAATTTATAATATATCACATGAGCAGGCAGGCAGCGGGCATTGGCGGCATCGGACTGAGATAGAAATTAGTGGTGGAGGGCTGGGTCAGTTGATTGTGGGAGAGTTTGTAAGCCATTGGCGGTGGCAGTGGGTATCGGCTCAGAGGCAGTAGCGGGCATTGGCTAAGGGTCATCGGCAGGATTCGGCGGACATTATGGCTGTAGTGCCTCACTAGCCACTGACCTCACCGCACGCCACTGTGGGACAGATGTAACATGCAGAGAGAGGTAGATTTTGGGAGAAGGAATGTCCTAGCATAACTGTTAATTGCAGTGTAATACTGTAATTCAACTGTGCAGCATTTGTGGCTAAATGTCAAAGAAGCCAGTATTTACCCTGCATGCAAAACAATAAATGTATTTGCACATACCTCCCAACTAACCCAATTTTTGCAGGACAGTCACTGTTTTTGGGAATGTCCAGCTAACCCAAACAACCCCCCCCCCCCCCAGTGTCCCATAGTCATGGGGAAGGGGGGGGGGGTGGAAGGCTCCCTGTAGCTTGCACATTGTGGGTAATTCAGACCTGATCGCTAGGGTGTGTTTTTTGCATCCCTGTGATCAGGTGGTTGCCGCCTACAGCGGAAGGGAAAATTTGCTGTGCAGGTGTGTGATCACATGTGCACAAGAGCTGCACAGCTCAGCACTTACTCAGCCATTGAGGTGACGTCACAAATCCTCCCACAAAACGCCGGGTCCCTCCAGTGTTATTCCGGACACTCCCTAGAAACATTCAGTTGCCACCCACACAAACACCCTCTTCTTGTCAATCTTCTTGTGATCTCCGGACCGTCGCACCTACGCATTGTGGCGCATACGCATGTGCAGTGCAGACCTGATTGCCCGCTGGGTGAAAATAAATTGAAGCGATCTGGTCTGAATAAGCCCCAATGTCTATTCACGGGAGACAGAGGGGCTGGGGCATGGTCAGCAGCTCACAGAGCACCTATAATGACAAAAATGGGAGACATGGCTCATGATCGCGATATACCTGCGAAGGTACGCCCTCTACTGATTGACAGGCAGAGGCATTCGCATTTTCTGCGGGGCACCCGGAGAAAATGTAGGCACATGCACAGGATGGACCCTGCGTATATGCCCCCATCCTCTTCATAGTTTTTGGGGTTGGAACGAGCAGTGTGAAAACATCAATCGATGGGGGTAATTCCAAGTTGATCGCAGCAGGAATTTTGTTAGCAGTTGGGCAAAACCATGTGCACTGCATTTACGAACAGATGATTTTTTATATAAATTTTAAAATGTTAGTAAATGTGTGTTTTTTTCAACCTGGAAGCCCAACATCGATTAAGATCGATCTTAAATAGACCCCTGGGTTTTAAGGATAACCATGGTTGAGTCCAATGGTTAATTCACATTGACCGAAGTTCTAATTAAGTAGTGATGTGCACCGGAAATTTTTCGGGTTTTGGTTTTGGGTTCGGTTCCGCGGCCGTGTTTTGGGTTCGGACGCGTTTTGGCAAAACCTCACCGAAATTTTTTTGTCGGATTCGGGTGTGTTTTGGATTCGGGTGTTTTTTTCAAAAAACCCTAAAAAACAGCTTAAATCATAGAATTTGGGGGTAATTTTGATCCCATAGTATTATTAACCTCAATAACCATAATTTCCACTCATTTTCAGTCTTTTTTGAACACCTCACACCTCACAATATTATTTTAATTGGTATTTGGTACCGGGGACACAGTACCTCAATCAAGTCTATAGTTGGCTCTGAAATCAGCATTAAACTGGATCCACACTTAGATTATCTGTCCAATTTTTTTTTCTAGTTGAAACAAAATTATGCTAATATGTGGCAGCAAATGACAATTGACCATTTGCTCCCAAACACTGGAAAACATCCAAAAATGGTCATTTAGATAAATTGGTTAAATCCATTTCATTTAGCTAATTTATCCAAACTACCTTTATTGTATCTTTGTGGGTGAATGATGTGTGGGTCAGTGTTGAGGGTGGTGGAGGAGATGGGTAATAGGCACAGCAGGGTGTGAACAGTCAAATAGTGTGCTTAGAGGTGCAGATAAATAGGGATATCTAATAATTCACCCACTATTCTGTAGAATTATTAGATATCCCTATTTATCTGCATTACTCACCTAACACTCAGCATTTATCTACATGCTGATGCTATTCATAGCACTTAGCTTGCAAGTATTTTACCCATAAGGAGACACATTAGATGTTCCCTCTCTTTTCATTAAAGACGTCCCCAGCAACCATACTGTACTATACTACAACAGGAATAATTACTGTGGGGGATTATACCATTTGATCTGGAATAAAGGGAAAATATTGTGGAAAGAGTGCTGTAAGTGTATGATATGTAGAACTATTGCCAGGTTCTGACATTTGTCAAGTGAATTACTAATATACATTCAACTAATATTACATAGTGTCCAGTAATTCAATATCAGACTAATTGATATAGTCAATTTGGATCAATAATAAAGACACAACACAGGTAGCGAACCTTGATATTAATAAATGTATTTCCATTTATTATATATGGTAATTACATTATACAAACTTATTGTACTTTATTTCGTGTTTAGACAATTTTAACAAATTTATTAAAAGTTAATTTTTAAATCATCATTTGTGCGCCAGCAAAAGAGACATTCTTTTCTCTTCTCCTTTCCTGCATAACATTACTTGTCTCTGGTAGCACCCCCGAACGTCCTACAATTAATATTTAATATAACTGATGGACATTTATTGGGGCCTCTTCATACAAATATTTAGAATTTAATAGCTGGTGCAGAACACATCCCCTTCCCCCCATTCCCTGTATATCTGGATTCACCAAGGAAATGCTGATACTGACTCCAAGAAGAAAGGGAGTCTCTTCCCTATGAAGGTGAAGCCTTGTTTGGCGACGGCCTAGTTAATTTGATCTCGGCAGCTCCCGCAGGTAAGTCAACCTTCTTGCACTATGTTCCCTCTCAACGGATAAAGACGCATCATTATCTGATACAGTCATTTCGGCCCAATAGATATGCAAGAAGTTAAGATTCCCCTTTCTTTGCAGGTAGAGGAAGGAGAAGAGGGAAGAGGTCTGTAGCCTCTTCAAGATTGCAGGAGCAGAGATTGTCCTCTGCTTCTGCCAAATCCACTGCATGACGCTAGGGCTTTCTTGCAGGAGCCCGCACCAGTGGGGGCACGTCTAAAACTCTTCAGTCAATTCTGGATTCATTCGGACCTGGACTCATGGGTTTTATAAATAGTGTCCCAAGGGTACAAACTGGGGTTTCAAGACGTTCCCCCTCACCGATTGTTCAAATCAGCCTTAGTCAGCAGGGAGAAGGTTTTTATTCAAGCCGCTTCGTGGTCCCGAAGCCGGACTGCTCAGTCAGACCAATCTGAAATCTGAAATCCCTCAATTTCTACCTAAAGAAATTCAATTTCAAGATGGAATCTCTCACGGTAGTGATCTCCAGTCCGGAGGAAGGAGATTTCATGGTTTTGGTAAACTTAAAGGATGCCTACTTACATGTTCCCATTTAGCCACTGCATCAAGCTACCTGAGGTTTGCAATTCAGGATTGTCATTACTAATTTCAGACGTTGCCATTTGGTCAGTCCACGGCTCCGAGGATTTTCACCAGGGTGATGGCGGAAATGATGGTTCTCCTTCGCAAGCAAGGAGTCACAATTATCCCGTACTTGGATGTTCTCCTGATAAAGGCGAGATCCAGGGACCAGTTGGTGCAAAACATTGCACTCTCCCTGACAGTTCTTCAACAACATGGTTGGCTCCTAAACTTGCCAAAATCGCAGTTGGTCCCAATGACGCGGTTGTTGTTTTTGGGAGTGATACTGGACACAGAAGAGGTTTTCCTCCAGTGGAAAGGCTATGGAGATCCAGAGTCTGGTCAAACAAATTCTGAAACCAGCAAGAGTGTTAATCCATCAATGCATTCGGTTGCTGGGGAAAATGGTTTTGGCCTACGAGGCCATTCAGTTTGGCAGGTTTCATGCCAGAGTGTTCCAGTGGGACCTGTTGGACAAGTGGTCCGGATCCCACTTACACATGCACCGGAGGATAATCCTGTCTTCCAAGACCAGAATCTCACTCCATTGGTGGCTGCACAGTTCTCACCTCCTAGAGGGGCGATGGTTCGGGATCCAGGACTGGATCCTAGGGACCACGGATGCAACCCTTTCGAGGTGGGGAGCAGTCACACAGGGGGAAAACGTCCAAGGAAGATGGTCAAGTCGGGAAAGTTGTCTCCACATAGATGTTCTGGAGTTAAGGGCCATTTAATAACAGCAGACACAGTACACACTGGGACGGGTGCCCAGCATCCTCTACGGACTAAGAAAAAAAGGATTTACCGGTAGGTATTAAAATTCTAGTTTCTCTAATGTCCTAGAGAATGCTGGGGACTCCGTAAGGACCATGGGGATAGACGGGTTCCGCAGGAGACATGGGCACTTTAAGAAAGACTTTAGTTCTGGGTGTGCACTGGCTCCTCCCTCTATGCCCCTCCTCCATACCTCAGTTTGATACTGTGCCCAGTTGAGACTGGGTGCTTTTCAGGAGCTCTCCTGAGCTTTCTGACAGAAAGTATTTTGTTAGGTTTTTAATTTTCAGGGAGCACTGCTGGCAACAGACTCCCTGCATCGGGGGACCGAGGGGAGAGAAGCAGCCCTACTCTCTGAGTTGCAAGGTCCTGCTTCTTAGGCTACTGGACACCATTAGCTCCAGAGGGATTGCTACGCAGGATCTCACCCTCGCCGTCCGTCCCAGAGCCGCGCCGCCGTCCCCCTCGCAGATTCAGAAGATAGAAGCCGGGTGAGTATGAGAAGAAAAGAAGACTTCAGAGGCGGCAGAAGAGTTCATGATCTTCACTGAGGTAACGCACAGCACTGCAGCTGTGCACCATTGCTCCCATACACCTCACATACTCCGGTCACTGTAAGGGTGCAGGGCGCAGGGGGGGCGCCCTGGGCAGCAATATAAACCTCTTTTTGGCAAAAATATAACATATATACAGCTGGGCACTGTATATGTATGAGCCCCTGCCAATTTTACAGTTTAAGCGGGACAGAAGCCCGCCGCCGAGGGGGCGGGGCTTCTCCCTCAGCACTCAGCAGCGCCATTTTTTCTCCACAGCACCGCTGAGAGGAAGCTGCCCGGACTCTCCCCTGCTTATACCATGGTAGACAAGAGGGTTGAAAAGAGAGGGGGGGCACATAATTCGGCGCAAATGACATACAGCAGCGCTACTGGACAAACATTAAGTTACTGTGTTATTCCTGGGTTATATAGCGCTGGGGTGTGTGCTGGCATACTCTCTCTCTCTGTCTCTCCAATGGGCCTTGTGGGGAAACTGTCTTCAGAAAAAGCATTCCCTGTGTGTGTGGTGTGTCGGTACACGTGTGTCGACTAGAGATGAGCGGGTTCGGTTTCTCTGAAACCGAACCCGCACGAACTTCATGCTTTTTTCACGGGTCCGAGCAGACTCGGATCCTCCCGCCTTGCTCGGTTAACCCGAGCGCGCCCGAACGTCATCATGACGCTGTCGGATTCTCGCGAGACTCGGATTCTATATAAGGAGCCGCGCGTCGCCGCCATTTTCACACGTGCATTGAGATTGATAGGGAGAGGACGTGGCTGGCGTCCTCTCCATTAGAAATTAGATTAGAAGAGAGAGAGAGATTGTGCAGAGTCAGACAGAGTTTACCACAGTGACCAGTGCAGTTGTTGTTAGTTAACTTTTATTTATTTTAATATAATATATCCGTTCTCTGCTATATCCGTTCTCTGCCTGAAAAAAAACGATACACAGCAGCAGCCAGTCACACAGTGTGACTCAGTCTGTGTGCACTCAGCTCAGCCCAGTGTGCTGCACATCAATGTATAAAAGGCAAAGCTTATAATAATTGTGGGGGAGACTGGGGAGCACTGCAGGTTGTTATAGCAGGAGCCCCCAGGAGTACATAATATTATATTAATTTAAAATTAAACAGTGCACACTTTTGCTGCAGGAGTGCCACTGCCAGTGTGACTAGTGGTGACCAGTGCCTGACCACCAGTATAGTAGTATATTGTTGTATGTATTGTATACTATCTCTTTATCAACCAGTCTATATTAGCAGCAGACACAGTACAGTGCGGTAGTTCACGGCTGTGGCTACCTCTGTGTCGGCAGTCGGAACTCGGCAGGCAGTCCGTCCATCCATAATTGTATTACAATATATTATATACCACCTAACCGTGGTATTTTTTTTTCTTTCTTTATACCGTCGTCATAGTGTCATACTAGTTGTTACGAGTATACTACTATCTCTTTATCAACCAGTGTACAGTGCGGTAGTTCACGGCTGTGGCTACCTCTGTGTCGGCAGTCGGCAGGCAGTCCGTCCATCCATAATTGTATTATTATTATAATATATACCACCTAACTGTGGTATTTTTTTTTCTTTCTTTATACCGTCGTCATAGTGTCATACTAGTTGTTACGAGTATACTACTATCTCTTTATCAACCAGTGTACAGTGCGGTAGTTCACGGCTGTGGCTACCTCTGTGTCGGCAGTCGGCAGGCAGTCCGTCCATCCATAATTGTATTATTATTATAATATATACCACCTAACCGTGGTTTTTTTTTCATTCTTTATACCGTCGTCATAGTGTCATACTAGTTGTTACGAGTATACTACTATCTCTTTATCAACCAGTGTACAGTGCGGTAGTTCACGGCTGTGGCTACCTCTGTGTCGGCAGTCGGCAGGCAGTCCGTCCATCCATAATTGTATTATTATTATAATATATACCACCTAACTGTGGTATTTTTTTTTCTTTCTTTATACCGTCGTCATAGTGTCATACTAGTTGTTACGAGTATACTACTATCTCTTTATCAACCAGTGTACAGTGCGGTAGTTCACGGCTGTGGCTACCTCTGTGTCGGCAGTCGGCAGGCAGTCCGTCCATCCATAATTGTATTATTATTATAATATATACCACCTAACCGTGGTTTTTTTTTCATTCTTTATACCGTCGTCATAGTGTCATACTAGTTGTTACGAGTATACTACTATCTCTTTATCAACCAGTGTACAGTGCGGTAGTTCACGGCTGTGGCTACCTCTGTGTCGGCAGTCGGCAGGCAGTCCGTCCATCCATAATTGTATTATTATTATAATATATACCACCTAACCGTGGTATTTTTTTTTCTTTCTTTATACCGTCGTCATAGTGTCATACTAGTTGTTACGAGTATACTACTATCTCTTTATCAACCAGTGTACAGTGCGGTAGTTCACGGCTGTGGCTACCTCTGTGTCGGCAGTCGGCAGGCAGTCCGTCCATCCATAATTGTATTATTATTATAATATATACCACCTAACCGTGGTTTTTTTTTCATTCTTTATACCGTCGTCATAGTGTCATACTAGTTGTTACGAGTATACTACTATCTCTTTATCAACCAGTGTACAGTGCGGTAGTTCACGGCTGTGGCTACCTCTGTGTCGGCAGTCGGCAGGCAGTCCGTCCATCCATAATTGTATTATTATTATAATATATACCACCTAACTGTGGTATTTTTTTTTCTTTCTTTATACCGTCGTCATAGTGTCATACTAGTTGTTACGAGTATACTACTATCTCTTTATCAACCAGTGTACAGTGCGGTAGTTCACGGCTGTGGCTACCTCTGTGTCGGCAGTCGGCAGGCAGTCCGTCCATCCATAATTGTATTATTATTATAATATATACCACCTAACCGTGGTTTTTTTATACCACCTAACCGTGGCAGTCCGTCCATAATTGTATACTAGTATCCAATCCATCCATCTCCATTGTTTACCTGAGGTGCCTTTTAGTTCTGCCTATAAAATATGGAGAACAAAAAAGTTGAGGTTCCAAAATTAGGGAAAGATCAAGATCCACTTCCACCTTGTGCTGAAGCTGCTGCCACTAATCATGGCCAAGACGATGAAATGCCAGCAACGTCGTCTGCCAAGGCCGATGCCCAATGTCATAGTACAGAGCATGTCAAATCCAAAACACCAAATATCAGAAAAAAAAGGACTCCAAAACCTAAAATAAAATTGTCGGAGGAGAAGCGTAAACTTGCCAATATGCCATTTACCACACGGAGTGGCAAGGAACGGCTGAGGCCCTGGCCTATGTTCATGGCTAGTGGTTCAGCTTCACATGAGGATGGAAGCACTCAGCCTCTCGCTAGAAAACTGAAAAGACTCAAGCTGGCAAAAGCACCGCAAAGAACTGTGCGTTCTTTGAAATCCCAAATCCACAAGGAGAGTCCAATTGTGTCGTTTGCGATGCCTGACCTTCCCAACACTGGACGTGAAGAGCATGCGCCTTCCACTATTTGCATGCCCCCTGCAAGTGCTGGAAGGAGCACCCGCAGTCCAGTTCCTGATAGTCAGATTGAAGATGTCAGTGTTGAAGTACACCAGGATGAGGAGGATATGGGTGTTGCTGGCGCTGGGGAGGAAATTGACCAGGAGGATTCTGATGGTGAGGTGGTTTGTTTAAGTCAGGCACCCGGGGAGACACCTGTTGTCCGTGGGAGGAATATGGCCGTTGACATGCCAGGTGAAAATACCAAAAAAATCAGCTCTTTCAGCTCTTCGGTGTGGAGGTATTTCACCAGAAATGCGGACAACAGGTGTCAAGCCGTGTGTTCCCTTTGTCAAGCTGTAATAAGTAGGGGTAAGGACGTTAACCACCTCGGAACATCCTCCCTTATACGTCACCTGCAGCGCATTCATAATAAGTCAGTGACAAGTTCAAAAACTTTGGGTGACAGCGGAAGCAGTCCACTGACCAGTAAATCCCTTCCTCTTGTAACCAAGCTCACGCAAACCACCCACCAACTCCCTCAGTGTCAATTTCCTCCTTCCCCAGGAATGCCAATAGTCCTGCAGGCCATGTCACTGGCAAGTCTGACGAGTCCTCTCCTGCCTGGGATTCCTCCGATGCATCCTTGCGTGTAACGCCTACTGCTGCTGGCGCTGCTGTTGTTGCCGCTGGAGTCGATGGTCATCCCAGAGGGGAAGTCGTAAGCCCACTTGTACTACTTCAGTAAGCAATTGACTGTTCAACAGTCCTTTGCGAGGAAGATGAAATATCACAGCAGTCATCCTACTGCAAAGCGGATAACTGAGTCCTTGACAACTATGTTGGTGTTAGACGTGCGTCGGTATCCGCCGTTAGTTCACAGGGAACTAGACAATTTATTGAGGCAGTGTGCCCCCGTTACCAAATACCATCTAGGTTCCACTTCTCTAGGCAGGCGATACCGAGAATGTACACGGACGTCAGAAAAAGACTCACCAGTGTCCTAAAAAAGTGCAGTTGTACCCCAATGTCCACTTAACCACGGACATGTGGACAAGTGGAGCAGGGCAGGGTCAGGACTATATGACTGTGACAGCCCACTGGTAGATGTATGGACTCCCGCCGCAAGAACAGCAGCGGCGGCACCAGTAGCAGCATCTCGCAAACGCCAACTCTTTCCTAGGCAGGCTACGCTTTGTATCACCGCTTTCCAGAATACGCACACAGCTGAAAACCTCTTACGGCAACTGAGGAAGATCATCGCGGAATGGCTTACCCCAATTGGACTCTCCTGTGGATTTGTGGCATCGGACAACGCCAGCAATATTGTGTGTGCATTAAATATGGGCAAATTCCAGCACGTCCATGTTTTGCACATACCTTGAATTTGGTGGTGCAGAATTTTTAAAAACGACAGGGGCGTGCAAGAGATGCTGTCGGTGGCCAGAAAAATTGCGGGACACTTTCGGCGTACAGGCACCACGTACAGAAGACTGGAGCACCACCAAAAACTACTGAACCTGCCTGCCATCATCTGAAGCAAGAAGTGGTAACGAGGTGGAATTCAACCTCTATATGCTTCAGAGGTTGGAGGAGCAGCAAAAGGCCATTCAAGCCTATACAATTGAGCACGATATAGGAGATGGATTGCACCTGTCTCAAGTGCAGTGGAGAATGATTTCAACGTTGTGCAAGGTTCTGATGCCTTTGAACTTGCCACACGTGAAGTCAGTTCAGACACTGCCAGCCTGAGTCAGGTCATTCCCCTCATCAGGCTTTTGCAGAAGAAGCTGGAGGCATTGAAGAAGGAGCTAACACGGAGCGATTCCGCTAGGCATGTGGGACTTGTGGATGCAGCCCTTAATTCGCTTAACAAGGATTCACGGGTGGTCAATCTGTTGAAATCAGAGCACTACATTTTGGCCACCGTGCTCGATCCTAGATTTAAAGCCTACCTTGGATCTCTCTTTCCGGCAGACACAGGTCTGCTGGGGTTGAAAGACCTGCTGGTGACAAAATTGTCAAGTCAAGCGGAACGCGACCTGTCAACATCTCCTCCTTCACATTCTCCCGCAACTGGGGGTGCGAGGAAAAGGCTCAGAATTCCGAGCCCACCCGCTGGCGGTGATGCAGGGCAGTCTGGAGCGACTGCTGATGCTGACATCTGGTCCGGACTGAAGGACCTGACAACGATTACGGACATGTCGTCTACTGTCACTGCATATGATTCTCTCAACATTGATAGAATGGTGGAGGATTATATGAGTGACCGCATCCAAGTAGGCACGTCACACAGTCCGTACTTATACTGGCAGGAAAAAGAGGCAATTTGGAGGCCCTTGCACAAACTGGCTTTATTCTACCTAAGTTGCCCTCCCACAAGTGTGTACTCCGAAAGAGTGTTTAGTGCCGCCGCTCACCTTGTCAGCAATCGGCGTACGAGGTTACATCCAGAAAATGTGGAGAAGATGATGTTCATTAAAATGAATTATAATCAATTCCTCCGCGGAGACATTGACCAGCAGCAATTGCCTCCACAAAGTACACAGGGAGCTGAGATGGTGGATTCCAGTGGGGACGAATTGATAATCTGTGAGGAGGGGGATGTACACGGTGATATATCGGAGGGTGAAGATGAGGTGGACATCTTGCCTCTGTAGAGCCAGTTTGTGCAAGGAGAGATTAATTGCTTCTTTTTTGGGGGGGGTCCAAACCAACCCGTCATATCAGTCACAGTCGTGTGGCAGACCCTGTCACTGAAATGATGGGTTGGTTAAAGTGTGCATGTCCTGTTTTGTTTATACAACATAAGGGTGGGTGGGAGGGCCCAAGGATAATTCCATCTTGCACCTCTTTTTTCTTTTCTTTTTCTTTGCATCATGTGCTGATTGGGGAGGGTTTTTTGGAAGGGACATCCTGCGTGACACTGCAGTGCCACTCCTAGATGGGCCCGGTGTTTGTGTCGGCCACTAGGGTCGCTAATCTTACTCACACAGCTACCTCATTGCGCCTCTTTTTTTCTTTGCGTCATGTGCTGTTTGGGGAGGGTTTTTTGGAAGGGACATCCTGCGTGACACTGCAGTGCCACTCCTAGATGTGCCCGGTGTTTGTGTCGGCCACTAGGGTCGCTAATCTTACTCACACAGTCAGCTACCTCATTGCGCCTCTTTTTTTCTTTGCGTCATGTGCTGTTTGGGGAGGGTTTTTTGGAAGGGCCATCCTGCGTGACACTGCAGTGCCACTCCTAGATGGGCCCGGTGTTTGTGTCGGCCACTAGGGTCGCTAATCTTACTCACACAGCTACCTCATTGCGCCTCTTTTTTTCTTTGCGTCATGTGCTGTTTGGGGAGGGTTTTTTGGAAGGGACATCCTGCGTGACACTGCAGTGCCACTCCTAGATGGGCCCGGTGTTTGTGTCGGCCACTAGGGTCGCTTATCTTTCTCACACAGCTACCTCATTGCGCCTCTTTTTTTCTTTGCGTCATGTGCTGTTTGGGGAGGGTTTTTTGGAAGGGACATCCTGCGTGACACTGCAGTGCCACTCCTAGATGGGCCCGGTGTTTGTGTCGGCCACTAGGGTCGCTTATCTTTCTCACACAGTCAGCTACCTCATTGCGCCTCTTTTTTTCTTTGCGTCATGTGCTGTTTGGGGAGGGTTTTTTGGAAGGGACATCCTGCGTGACACTGCAGTGCCACTCCTAGATGGGCCCGGTGTTTGTGTCGGCCACTAGGGTCGCTTATCTTTCTCACACAGTCAGCTACCTCATTGCGCCTCTTTTTTTCTTTGCGTCATGTGCTGTTTGGGGAGGGTTTTTTGGAAGGGACATCCTGCGTGACACTGCAGTGCCACTCCTAGATGGGCCCGGTGTTTGTGTCGGCCACTAGGGTCACTTATCTTTCTCACACAGTCAGCTACCTCATTGCGCCTCTTTTTTTCTTTGCGTCATGTGCTGTTTGGGGAGGGTTTTTTGGAAGGGACATCCTGCGTGACACTGCAGTGCCACTCCTAGATGGGCCCGGTGTTTGTGTCGGCCACTAGGGTCGCTAATCTTACTCACACAGCTACCTCATTGCGCCTCTTTTTTTCTTTGCGTCATGTGCTGTTTGGGGAGGGTTTTTTGGAAGGGACATCCTGCGTGACACTGCAGTGCCACTCCTAGATGGGCCCGGTGTTTGTGTCGGCCACTAGGGTCGCTTATCTTACTCACACAGCGACCTCGGTGCAAATTTTAGGACTAAAAATAATATTGTGAGGTGTGATGTGTTCAGAATAGGCTGAAAATGAGTGTAAATTATGTTTTTTGAGGTTAATAATACTTTGGGATCAAAATTACCCCCAAATTCTATGATTTAAGCTGTTTTTTAGGGTTTTTTGAAAAAAACACCCGAATCCAAAACACACCCGAATCCGACAAAAAAAATTCGGTGAGGTTTTGCCAAAACGCGGTCGAACCCAAAACACGGCCGCGGAACCGAACCCAAAACCAAAACACAAAACCCGAAAAATTTCCGGCGCTCATCTCTAGTGTCGACATGTCTGAGGAAGAAGGCTATATTAGAGAGGAGCGGGAGCAAATGAATGTGGTGTCTCCACCGACACCTCATTGGATGGATATGTGGAATGTTTTAAATGCTAGTGTAAACTCATTGCACAAAAGATTAGACAAGGCTGAAGCTTTGGGACAGTCAGGGTCTCAACCCATGCCTGATCCTATGTCGCAGGGACTGTCATGGTCTCATAAGTGCCCACTATCCCAGATTGTTGACACAGATACCGACACGGATTCTGACTCCAGTGTCGATTACGTTGATGCAAAGTTACAGCCAAAATTGGCAAAATCCATTCGATATAGGATTATGGCAATAAAAGATGTTTTGCACATCACAGGGGAACCCCCTGTCCCTGACAAGAGGGTACATATGTACAAGGGAAAGAAGCCTGAGGTAACCTTTCCCCCCTCACACGAGCTGAACGAGTTATGTGAAAAAGCTTGGGAATCTCCAGATAAAAGACTGCAGATTTCCAAAAGGATTCTTATGGCGTATCCTTTCCCATCAACGGATAGGTTACGATGGGAATCCTCCCCTAGGATGGACAAAGCATTAACACGCACAGCTACAGCTGGAAAATCAAATTTTTTACCTTATGTTCCCTCACAGCATAAGAAAGCTCTGCATTATCAAATGCAGTCCTTTCGGTCACAAAGAAACAAGAAAGTGCGAGGTGCGTCCTTTCTTGCCAGAGGTAGGGGCAGAGGAAAAAAGATGCACAACACAGCTAGCTCCCAGGAACAGAAGTCCTCCCCGGCCTCTACAAAATCTACTGCATGACGCTGGGGCTCCACTGGCGGAGTCCGGCCCATGTGATGTCATGCAGCCGCTCTGACCACGCCTCCTGTTTCTCCGTTGCCGACCCAATATTGAAACCCTGCCCCCGCACCGCTCCATCTCCGACTTGGAAATGGAGTGTTGTTGACCCCCCCCCCCCCCCCCTGCACCGATTGACAGGCAGAATCGATCGCATTATCTGCAGGCGGATGCGTATGCTCTTAGCAATTTTTGCAGTTGGATTGCTTATTGCGATTGCAATCCAACCTGAATCAGGCCCTATTACCTATCACAATGCACTGCGGGTAGTACAAAATGGGGTTAATATAGGAGAAAAACCCCCAGAGCTGTGCTCCTTAACTGTCCCTGGTGGCTAGTGGAGCAGCTGCCCAGTAATCAGTGTCCACGCCAGTGCGCACACGGCCCGCCCCCTACAGCCACGCTGGATCACGGTATAAAGTGGGCACAGAAGCCCCTTACCACCCTTTCATCAGCGGCCTCGTGATCCCGGAGGGCGGTGTGTGTGTGACTGACCTTAGGAAGAAACCGGAGCCTCCGCTGCAGTGACCCAGCAACCGGGGCACTGGAGTATACTGTGCCGCTGGGAGTGATGGAGC
This sequence comes from Pseudophryne corroboree, assembly GCF_028390025.1. Classification (NCBI taxonomy): domain Eukaryota; kingdom Metazoa; phylum Chordata; class Amphibia; order Anura; family Myobatrachidae; genus Pseudophryne; species Pseudophryne corroboree. Next base: position 136,468,378 of record NC_086446.1, read on the forward strand.
TGCAGTAAATATGTCTATTAGACCTAGCCTGCTGCAGCCCTTGTAGATTCTTATTAAAAAAGTTCTTCTTTTCTTGTCAAAATTAATAGCTAAGAATAGGATGCCTGAGGCAGCCCCCTGTTAAGTGGCCTGCTACTGAAGGCACCAACTACAAACTGAGCTCCCTGTTCATGGAAGCGAGGTTATAGAGGAGGGGGCGCTGAGTATCTTGGGAACAGTCAAAAGCTTTGAGCTTGTTGGTGCCTCAGATCAAGATCCTACTCTACACCCCAATGTGAATCCTTGTGGAGTCCAGTGTACCCCACAGAAGAAAAAAATGTGTCACAACCATTGGCAGCAACATAAGAATAGCTGCTGATGGGCACAATTGAGAAAGGAAGGGGGGAAAACATTTGAATCCAGCACATATATGTAATTCGAATATGTAATTTGTACCTTCCTACTTTAAAATGTAATGGATGAACCTCACCCTGTGAGAACTATCTTCATGATCAAGAGATCTCATATGCAAGATAAGTATGTGTTGGGATAGGGCTGTGGACAGAGCCGGATTAAGGGGGGGTCACAGGGGGTCAGTACCCCAGGCCCTCTAATCTTAGGGGGCCCCCCTGACCGACGATCATCAGCGCTGCTGAAAGATGTTTTTTTTTTTTTTTTCATTTCATTCGTTTAAAAAGTCAGGAGCCCGTAGCTTCGACACATTGGTATACCGTGACCTTGTATATAGTTTTTTTTTTTTTAAATAAAATCTGATTGCCCCTGCCTTTTTTTTTACCAGGGGGAAAAAAAAGTAAAATCTATCTATCATATAGTGGGGGCGGCACTCAATGGACTTCATAACGCAAATACTAACGTATTAGAACTTTATTCCTTCATCAGAGTTCACTGATGAAGGCTTAATGTTCCGAAACGTTAGTGCTGTACATGTGGTTGGTACAGTGATTTTTGTTTGCCTCATGATGTCCGTTGAGTGCCGCCTCCACTATGTCTGCTATTAAATCCTTATGGGCCATTGTAAATATTGTTGAGAGTGCCGGGCACTGCTGCATCTGTATATGTATGTAACTATATATATATATATATATATATATATATATCTATATCCTACAGTACATACATGTACGGAAACCCCCAACAAAAATCCTGCGTTTGCCACTGCCCCAGCTAGAGCTGTCCTGCCTCTGACACAACCGCCCCCTGCTGTCTTGCACACTGAAGTCATTCTGCATCGCTGAGTGGCAGCACGAAGGGTTACGCAGCTACTGTACAGTGTACAGCAGTAGCAGACCACACCTCCTCCCAGCGTCTCTCTGAGGAGAGACAGACCAAGCGGATTGAAGCAGAGAATGAACAGACCTCTGACTGCAGCTGATAAAAAGTGGCAAAGGTCAAACAAGTAAAGAAATCTGGATTTTGAAAAGGCGAGTGCCAATCCCACACAGTGTCATCTTCTGTGTGAATGTATGCAGGGCCGGTTCCGGGGCTTCTGGCGCCCCGGGCGGCATTGGGGGTGTGTGGCTTCATACAGGGGGCGTGCATTTACGCCCCCTGTACAGACTGGAATGATGCGCGGTGCGCGATGACATCATCGCGCACCGCACAGTAAAGGACCTCTCCACGAAGGGAAACTAGACGCGTACGCGTCTAGTTTCCCTTCCCAGAGGAAGGCGGCGCCCCGGGCAAAAGTCCTGCTTGCCCGTGGCAAGATCCGCTACTGAATGTATGCCATGAAGTGTGTATGTCAGTAAGTGTGTCAGTGTGTGTTTTTGTGTCAGTAAGTGTGTTAGTGTGTGCATGTCAGTAGGTTTGTGTGTCAGTAAGAGGTATCAGCCAATAAGTGGTGTCTATGTCAGACAGTCAGTCAGTCAGTCAGTCGTATCTGTGTGAATAAGTGTGTTGTGTGTGTCAGTAAGGGGTATCTGTGTTAGTAAGTTTTCTCTGTCAGTAAGGTGTGCCTGTAGATATGTATGATAATGTGTCAGTAAATAGTGTCAGTAGGGGATATCTGTCAGTAGGTGGACTCTGTGTCAATAAGTGTGTGTTTCAGTAAGTGTTTGTATCAGTAAGGGTTGTCAGTAAATGTTTGTATCAGTAACTTGTATCTGTATCACTAAGGGGTGGCTCTAAGTATGCATATGCCAGTAAGTGGTGTGTAAGTAAGGTGTGTTTGTCTGTGTCAGTAAGGGTGTCTGTCAGTAAGCGGTGTCTGTGTCATTAAGTGTATGTGTGTCAGTGTTTGTATCAGTAAGATGCGTCTGTGACATGTCAGTAAGTGGTATCTGTCAGTAAGAGGTGTCCATGTCAGTAAGGCAGTGTGTGTGTGCAGCTATGGGGGCAGTATGTATGTGTTCAGCTATGGGGGCAGTATGTGTGTGTGTGTGTGTGTGTGTGTGTGTGTGTGTGTGTGTGTGTGTGTGTGTGTGTGTGAAACTGCATTCAATCGAGGGAGGGGGGACCTACACTGATGGTCTAAATCTGGCTCTGGATGTGGGTACAGCGAATTGCTGTAGTGGGAGGAGCAGGCACACACATAATGGACATTACCAGGGGGGTAGTTCTGATAAGAGGGCCCCCCTATCTAAAGTACCCCAGGCCCCCTGAAGGCTTAATCCGGCCCTGGCTGTGGAGGGCGGCTGCTCGGGCACACGCCCGTCAAGTTAAGGAGATTCAACTGAGGAAGCACAAGGGAACTCTCATCTGGGGACAACAACTGCAGGGAGAACACATTTTCAGATGAATGTGGGAGGGCAGAAGGCTGCCTAATACTGAAGCACCCCCAAACAACAAACCAAATGCAACAACTAGTGCAAGCATTCCTGGGGGAAGGCCTGCAGCAGATGGATCCAATAACAGCTCCAGAGTTGCTCTACAAGACAAGTAAAAGGGTGTGAGCCCTGCAGCACCACCTGTACTTTGCATACACACATATAGGACAGCATCTCTTATATGCCCCAGGGTCAATAAAATAGTATCCTTATCTAGGGTATCCATCCCCTCAGATAAGGTATCCGTCCATGCTGCTACAGCACTACACACCCAGGCCGACGCAATTGCCGGTCTGAGTAAGGTAGCCGAATGTGTATAAATGGACTTCAGGGTTATCTCCTGTTTGCGGTCAGCAGACTCTTTGAGGGTAGCCGTATCCTGGGACGGGAGGGCTACCTTCTTGGATAAGCGTGCTAATGCTTTGTCCACCCTAGGGGAGGATTCCCATCTTAACCTATCCATTGATGGGAAAGGATACGCCATAAGAATCCTTTTGGAAATCTGTAGTCTTTTATCTGGAGATTCCCAGGCTTTTTCACATAACTCGTGTGAGGGGAAAAGGTTACCTCAGGCTTCTTTCCCTTGTACATATGTACCCTCTTGTCAGGGACAGGGGGTTCCTCTGTGATGTGCAAAACATCTTTTATTGCCATAATCCTATATCGAATGGATTTTGCCAATTTTGGCTGTAACTTTGCATCATCGTAATCGACACTGGAGTCAGAATCCGTGTCAGTATCTGTGTCAACAATCTGGGATAGTGGGCGCTTATGAGACCCTGACAGTCCCTGCGACATAGGATCAGGCATGGGTTCAGACCCTGACTGTCCCGAAGCTTCAGCCTTGTCTAATCTTTTGTGCACTGAGTTTACACTAGCATTTAAAACATTCCACATATCCATCCAATCAGCTGTCGCAGAGACACCACATTAATTTGCTCCCGCTCCTCTCTAATATAGCCTTCTTCCTCAGACATGTCGACACACGTGTACCGACACACCACACACACAGGGAATGCTTTTTCTGAAAACAGTTTCCCCACAAGGCCCTTTGGAGAGACAGAGAGAGAGTATGCCAGCACACACCCCAGCGCTATATAACCCAGGAATAACACAGTAACTTAATGTTTGCCCAGTAGTGCTGCTGTATGTAATTTGCGCCGAATTATGTGCCCCCCCCCCTCTTTTCAACCCTCTTGTCTACCGTGGCTTCAGCAGGGGAGAGTCTGGGGAGCTGCCTCAGCGGTGCTGTGGAGAAAAAATGGCGCTGGTGAGTGCTGAGGGAGAAGCCCCGCCCCCTCGGCGGCGGGCTTCTGTCCCGCTTAAACTGTAAAATTGGCGGGGGCTCATACATATATACAGTGCCCAGCTGTATATATGTTATATTTTTTCCAAAAAGAGGTTTATATTGCTGCCCAGGGTGCCCCCCCTGCGCCCTGCACCCTTACAGTGACCGGAGTATGTGAGGTGTATGGGAGCAATGGCGCACAGCTGCAGTGCTGTGCGTTACTTCAGTGAAGATCATGAAGTCTTCTGCCACCGCTGAAGTCTCTTTTCTCATACTCACCCGGCTTCTATCTTCTGGCTCTGCGAGGGGGACGGCGGCGCGGCTCTGGGACGGACGGCGAGGGTGAGATCCTGCGTACCAATCCCGCTGGAGCTAATGGTGTCCAGTAACCTAAGAAGCAGGACCTTGCAACTCAGAGAGTAGGGCTGCTTCTCTCCCCTCAGTCCCTCGATGCAGGGAGTCTGTTGCCAGCAGTGCTCCCTGAAAATTAAAAACCAAACAAAATACTTTCTGTCAGAAAGCTCAGGAGAGCTCCTGAAAAGCACACAGTTTCCACTGGGCACAGTATCAAACTGAGGTATGGAGGAGGGGCATAGAGGGAGGAGCCACTGCACACCCAGAACTAAAGTCTTTCTTAAAGTGCCCATGTCTCCTGCGGAGCCCGTCTATCCCCATGGTCCTTACGGAGTCCCCAGCATCCTCTAGGACGTTAGAGAAACTAGGATTTTAATACCTACCGGTAAATCCTTTTCTCTTAGTCCGTAGAGGATGCTGGGCACCCGTCCCAGTGCGTACTGTGTCTGCAGTTATTAAATGGCCCTTAAATCGAGAACATTTATGTGGAGACAACTTTCCCGACTTGACCATCTTCCTTGGATGTTTTCCCCCTGTGTGACTGCTCCCCAACCTCGGAGGGTTGCATCCGTGGTCCCTAGGATCCAGTCCTGGATCCCGAACCATCGCCCCTCTAGGAGGTGAGAACTGTGCAGCCGCCAATGGAGTGATATTCTGGTCTTGGAAGACAGGATTATCCTCCGGTGCATGTGTAGGTGGGATCCGGACCACTTGTCCAACAGGTCCCACTGGAACACTCTAGCATGGAACCTGCCAAACTGAATGGCCTCGTAGGCCGCAACCATCTTCCCCAGCAACCGAATGCATTGATGGATTAACACTCTTGCTGGTTTCAGAATTTGTTTGACCAGACTCTGGATCTCCATAGCCTTTCCACTGGAAGAAAACCTCTTCTGTGTCCAGTATCACTCCCAAAAACAACAACCGCGTCATTGGGACCAACTGCGATTTTGGCAAGTTTAGGAGCCAACCATGTTGTTGAAGAACTGTCAGGGAGAGTGCAATGTTTTGCAACAACTGGTCCCTGGATCTCGCCTTTATCAAGAGATCATCCAAGTACGGGATAATTGTGACTCCTTGCTTGCGAAGGAGAACCATCATTTCCGCCATCACCCTGGTGAAAATCCTCGGAGCCGTGGACAGACCAAACGGCAACGTCTGAAATTGGTAATGACAATCCTGAATTGCAAACCTCAGGTAGCTTGATGCAGTGGCTAAACGGAACATGTAAGTAGGCATCCTTATGTCTACCAAAACCATGAAATCTCCTTCCTCCGGACTGGAGATTCCTACCCTGAGAGATTCCATCTTGAAATTTAATTTCTTTAGGTAGAAATTGAGGGATTTCAGATTTCAGATTGGTCTGACTGAGCCTTCCGGCTTCGGGACCACGAAGAGGCTTGAATAAAAGCCTTCTCCCTGCTGACTAAGGCCGATTTGAACAATCGGTGAGGGGGAACGTCTTGAAACCCCAGTTTGTACCCTTGGGACACTATTTGTAAAACCCACGAGTCCAGGTCCAAATTAATCCAGAACTGACTGAAGTGTTTTAGACGTGTCCCCACTGGTGTGGGCTCCTGCAAGAGAGCCCCAGCGTCATGCAGTGGATTTGGCAGAAGCAGAGGACGATCTCTGCTCCTGCGATCTTGAAGAGGCTACAGACCTCTTCCCTCTTCTCCTTCCTCTACCTGCAAAGAAAGGGGAATCTTAACTTCTTGCATATCTATTGGGCCAAAATGACTGCGTTAGATAATGATGCGTCTTCATCCGTTGAGAGGGAACATAGGGCAAGAAGGTTGACTTACCTGCGGGAGCTGCCGAGATCAAATTAACTAGGCCGTCGCCAAACAAGGCTTCACCTTCATAGGGAAGAGACTCCCTTTCTTCTTGGAGTCAGCATCAGCATTCCCTTGGTGAATCCACAATGCCCTCCTATCCGAGACTGCCATGAAATTGGCCCGTGAACTCAAGAGTCCTATATCCCTTGCAGTCGTAAGTATGCTGCAGTGTCCTTGATATGATCCAACGTAAGGAGCATCCCATGTCTCCAGGATATCTATATCGGATGACAAGGTATTCGACCAATTCTTGAATACTACTACTCACCCATGCGCATGTAATGGCAGGTCTAAGTAATGTACCCGTGGTTACATAACTAGAAATAATGTAGCTTCCTGCATACGATCCGCTGGATTTGTGACAGGGCCCCGTGCAGAACAGAGGGTGATTCCCACTTTATTCTGTCCGCAGCAGGAAATGAATAAACAACCGGAAACCTTTTGGGGATTTGAAACCATCTTGTCGAGCTGGCCCAGACTTTCTCAAACAGAGATGGAGGAACGTTACATCAGCTTTCATTATATATCTATATATACATACATATAGACCCCTTTGTCAGGAACAGCAGGGTCCTCAGTGATGTTAATATGTCCTTAATATCCACAATCATGTACTGAATGCTCCTTGCCAATATTGGATCTAATCAGGAAATATTATGGTCGACATAGGAATCAGTATCTGAGTCAGTATCAGTGTGTAGTAACTGGGCAAAATAACATTTTTTGCGGGGCCTGAGGGAAAAGAAGCATAGCCATGAACATCACATCTTTTCTCTACGTCTGTGTCTGGGACACAGATTTATCCAACCTCACTCTGATATTACTGAAACTTTCACCCAGTCAGTTATTGGTGGTGCCAACAGGGCCACCATCATATGTCTGCATTCCTAATATAGTTTCCTCTTGGGAAAAACATTCAGCCACCGACATGTTGACACACATGTACCAAGTACCCACAGACACATCGGCTTATGGGGGATAGACCTACAGTAAATCTGTCAGAGGGACAGATGGGATTTTTCAGCTCACAACCCAGCGTCAAAAGTACACAGTCTGGGAAATAATAAACTCTATAGTGATAGACTTGTAACGCTCTATAGATGTGCTGGTGAGGTGAGGAAGAAGCCCCGCCGCTGTAATGGCACGCTTCTGTCCCGCTCAGAAACAAATAATTAATTACGCTGGTGGGGTAAGGACAGTGCCCAGGCACTAATGTCCACTTTTGCCAGCCTTTTGTGAGGAATTTATGCTGCCCAGGGTGCCCCCCCCCCCCCAACGCCCTGCACCCTGCAGTGCCTGTGTTTGTGTGGGAGCATGGCGCACAGCATTCCGCTCGCTGCGTGGTACCTCAGAATGCCATCTGTTCTTCTGCTACTCGCCTGTCTTCTGACTTCTGGCTCTGTAAGGGGGTGACGGCAGGCTACGGGAGTGGGCATCTAGGCGTACCCAGCGATCAGCACCCTCAGGAGCTAATGGTGTCCTGTCAGCCAGAAGTAGAGCCATTGAACTCACTAGAAGTTGGTCATACTTCTCTCCCCTAAGTCCCACGAAGCAGCCTCCCTGAAAATAAGAAAAACTAACATAAGTCTTTTCAGAGAAACTCAGTAGAGCTCCCCTGTAGTGCAACCAGTCTCACTGGGCACAATTCTAAAACTGGAGTCTGGAGGAGGGGCATAGAGGGAGGAGACAGTTTACACCCTTTGAAAGTCTTAAAGTGCCCATGTCTCCTGCGGATCCCGTCTATACCCCATGGTTCTTAATGTGATCCCAGCATCCTCTAGGACGTATTAGAAAACAAATAACGCACACACGAGGAGGAGAGAACAAAGGAAGCTATAAGGAGGGGAGGGGAGGGGAGGGGGGGGGGGAAGGTAAGGTAGTAAAGGCATATTGGATAAACTACAACCTTATACATATTCATTAATGTACCAGTAGTTAGAAGTAGAAGAGCTCTAACAGAAACCACAAAGCTTATCTAAAGCCACACCACACTGGATATGCCCAATCTCATTTGATCTTTGAAGCAAAGCAGTATTGGACTTTGTTACTACCAAGCAGTCTCCCATCCATGTATTATCAGATTCTTTAGGTGTTTTTAAACTACCAACACCCTTTTCTTGGTACATTTAATTTTTACACGTATTCTTTTATGTACCAGAAGTTAGAAGTAGAAAAGCTCTAACAGAAACCACCAGCTCATCTACAGCCACAGCACACTGGATTTGCCCAATCTCTCCTGATCATGGAAGCTGAGCAGTATTGGTCCTGGTTTTAGTACTTGGATGGGAGACCACCAGGAAATACCAGGAGCTGTGTGTATTTTTACAATACCAACACCGTTCTCTTGATGCATTCCATTTTGAAACATTGGGGCAGATCTATTAAGCCTGGTGAACTGATAAAGTGCAAGGTGATAAAGTACCAGCCAGTCAGCTCCTAACTGTCATTTTTCAAACCCAGCCTGTGACATGGCAATTAGGAGCTGATTGGCTGGTACTTTATCACCATGCAAATTATCATTCCACCAGGTTTAATAAATCGGCCGCTTATTCATTTATGTACTAGTAGTTAGAAGTAGAAGAACTCTAACAGAAACCACTAAGCTCATCTACAGCCACACCACACTGTATATGCCCAATATCACCTGATCTTAGGCCTGGTTTGTTCTTGGATGTGAGACCACCTGGGAATACCAGGTGCTGTAGGTAGTTTTATACTACCAACACCGTTCTCTTGATGCATTCTATTTTGAAACTTATTCATTGATGTAGAAGTTAGAAACAGCAAAAATCATCTACAGCCGCATCACACTGAATATGTCCAATCTCATCTGATGTTGGAAGCTAAGCAGTGTTGTGCCTGGTTAGTTTTTGGATTTCAGGTCCTGCCTTCTGGTTTGGCCACGGCACCTCGGAAATTCACCAAGGTCATGGCCGTGATGACGACCCTTCACCATCGGTGGACCAGGGAGGAATCTCTCCTCCCGATAAACATTCTGGAATTGCGGGCAGTGTTCAATTCATTGATACTGGCCCTGCCTCTAGTACAGAACAGGCCTGTTCAAGTACAATCGGACAACGCCACCACGGTAGTGTACACAAATCATCAAGTCGGCACTCGAAACTGCATGGCAAAGCTGGAAGTATAAAAAAATCCTCAGTTGGGTAGAACGTCATCTGCCAGCAATATCGGCAGTGTTCATTCCCGGAGTCCTCAACTGGGAAGCGGATTTCCTCAGTCGTCAGGACGTTCACGCTGGAGAGTGGAGAGGCTGCAGCAGAAATATCTGCACTGGTGTCAGTAGGTGACTGAGGCAGGGATGACTGGGAGATAGTGGGTGACTGAAGCATGTATGAGTGGGATATAGTGGGTGACTGAAGCCGGGGTGACTGGGAGATAGTGGGTGACTGATGCAGGGGTGACAGTGATAGTGGGTGACTTAGGCAGGGGTGACAGGGAGATAGTGGGTTACTGAGGGAGGGGTGATAGGAAGGGGTTGGGTAAGTATGGGAAGAAAGTGGGTGACAGGGATAATAAATGAATAAGGCAGGGATGATAGGGAGATAGTGGATGACTGTGGCAGGGGTGACAGGGACAGTAAGAGACTGAGGCAGGGGTGACAGGGATAGTGGGTGACTGAGGCAGGGGTCGCAGGTATAGTGGTTGACTGAGGCAGCGGTGACTGGGAGATAGTGGGTAACTGAGGCAGGGGTGACAGGGAAAGTGTGTGACTCAGGCAGGGGTGATAGGGAGATAGTGGGCAGCATATCTCTGCCTCACTGCAGCAGCACATTCCTGATTCACTGACAGCAGCACATCCCTGCAACGTTGACAGCAACACATCCCTGCAACATTGACGGCAGCACATCCCTGCCTCATTGACGGCAGCACATCCCTGCCTCACTTATAGCAGCACATCCCTGCCTCGCTGACAGCAGCACATCACTGCCTCGCTGACAGCAGCACATCACTGCTTCACTGACAGCAGCACATCACTGCTTCACTGACAGCAGAACATCCCTGCCTCACTGGCAGCAGCACATCCCTGCTTTACTGACAGCTGTATATAGGGCCTAATTAAGACCTGATCCCTGCTGTGCATATTCACACAACAGGAGATCAGGTCTGAAGTGCGTGTGTGCTGGTGCCACAGTGCACCGGCACATGCCAGAGATGCGATCAGCATCTCTGCCCAGTGAGCGCCTCTGCCTGATTGACAGGTAGAGGCGGTCACTGGGCAGGAGGAGTCGGGCCAGCGGCGTTGTGCCGCCATTTTGGGGGCACAGTCAGGACAACGCAGACATGACCGGACCGTATGGGGGCGGGGCCGTGACGGCTGTGTGACCCGGACAGCAACGGGCCTTATTTACTAAAATCTCAGATAAATTTTATGGCATTTATGTGCAGTCTAGTTTGCACAGTTGATAGAGTGTTGATCTTGCACTATCAATGTAAGCCTCACATAGGTTTGATACACATGTAAGTTTGTTTTTATTTTACTACATTGTGGTTTGTGGCTCTATACCATGTAATGCATGTCTTTTAACAGTAGTCAAGTCTTCCAATGTGCTTGTTAGTGAAACCCAATACATAGCTTTATTTTATTTTGTTTCTTCAAATATTACATAGTAACATAGTAACATAGTAACATAGTATCTGAGGTTGAAAAAAGACAATTGTCCATCGAGTTCAACCTATTTGTGGTGTCCTATGCATGATGATTTTACTAAAATTTCTGACTGATGCTGCTGTCAGCCATTACATTTTATCCCTATTTATAGTAACTATAATGCATGACTATGCACCATACCCCTGGATATCCTTATCCAATAGGAATTTATCTAACCCATTCTTAAAGGTGTTGACAGATTCCGCCATTACAACTCCCTCGGGCAGGGAATTCCAAACACGTATTGTCCTTACCGTGAAAAAGCCTTTACGCTGTATTGTGCGGAATCTCCTCTCCTCTAACCTGAGCGAGTGTCCACGAGTCCTCTGTGTTGATCTAACCAGAAACAGGTCCCGCGCAAGCTCTGTGTATTGTCCCCTTATATATTTGTAGATGTTGATCATATCCCCTCTTAGTCTCCGCTTTTCCAATGTAAACATGCCTAGTCTTTCAAGCCTTTCCTTGTATTCCATCATCTCCATGCCCTTAATTAGTTTGGTCGCCCTCCTCTGTACCTTTTCAAGCTCCAGGATATCCTTTTTGTAGTACGGTGCCCAGAACTGTACACAGTATTCAAGGTGTGGCCTCACTAGTGATTTATATAACGGGAGTATAATACTCTCGTCCCTAGCATCAATACCCCGTTTTATGCATGCTAATATCTTATTAGCCTTCTTTGCTGCAGTCCTACTTTGGGTACTACTGCTTAGCTTGCTATCTATGAGGACACCTAAGTCCTTTTCCAGTACAGAATCCCCTAATTTTACCCCATTTAGTAGGTAGGCATATGTCTTATAACTTTTTTTTTCAATATATAAACATTTTTATTATAAGATTTTCAATGACACAAGTACATCCAAGTTGCAGATTATGGATTGTGAAGGACAAATCAACCATATAAACAATTTAAGCAATTTAAATTGCATGCAGGTAGTAGAATATCAAACTCCTTGGATGAAAGTTGGTCGTAATAAACTAGGATAGAAAAGAATAAAGTAGAAAATAAGATTTTAAACCTACCGGTAAATCTTTTTCTCGTAGTCCGTAGAGGATGCTGGGGACTCCGTAAGGACCATGGGGATAGACGGGCTCCGCAGGAGACATGGGCACTTTAAGAAAGACTTTAGTTCTGGGTGTGCACTGGCTCCTCCCTCTATGCCCCTCTATGCCACAGTTAGAGAAACTGTGCCCAGAGGAGACTGACAGTATGAGGAAAGGATTTTGTTAATCCAGGGCAAGATTCATACCAGCCACACCAATCACACCGTATAACTTGTGATAAACTACCCAGTTATGAGTACGAAAAAACAACATACTGTAGCATCAGTGCAGGACCGATGCAACTATAACATAACCCTTATTGAAGCAATAACTATATACAAGTATTGCAGAAGTAGTCCGCACTTGGGACGGTCGCCCAGCATCCTCTACGGACTACGAGAAAAAGATTTACCGGTAGGTTTAAAATCTTATTTTCTCTAACGTCCTAGAGGATGCTGGGGACTCCGTAAGGACCATGGGGATTATACCAAAGCTCCAAAACGGGCGGGAGAGTGCGGATGACTCTGCAGCACCGATTGAGCAAACATGAGTTCCTCCTCAGCCAGGGTATCAAACTTATAGTATTTTGAAAAGGTGTTTGAACCTGACCAAGTAGCAGCTCGACACAGCTGTAGTGCCGAGACCCCTAGGGCAGCCGCCCAAGAAGAGCCCACTTTCCTCGTGGAATGGGCCTAGACCGATTTCGGTAACTGCAATCCAGCCATAGAATGCGCTTGCTGAATCGTGTTACAAATCCAGCGAGCAATAGCCTGCTTTGAAGCAGGGGCACCAATCTTGTTGGTTGCATACAGGACAAACAGCGCTTCAGTTTTCCTGACTCTAGCCATCCTGGCCACGTAAATTTTCAAAGCCCTGACCACATCAAGTAACTCGGAATCCTCCAAGTCACGCGTAGCCAAAGGCACCACAATAGGTTGGTTCATATGAAAAGATGAGACCACTTTTGGTAGGAATTGAGGACGGGTCCGCAATTCCGCTCTATCCACATGGTACACCAAATATGGGCTTTTATGTGACAAAGCCGCTAATTCCGACACTCGCCTAGCCGAAGCCAAGGCTAATAACATGACCACCTTCCATGTGAGATATTTTAACTCCACCGTTTTAAGTGGTTCAAACCAGTGTGATTTTAGAAAACTTAACACCACGTTAAGGTCCCAAGGTGCCACCGGAGGCACAAAAGGAGGCTGAATATGCAGCACTCCTTTTACAAAAGTCTGAACTTCTGGAAGAGAAACCAATTCTTTTTGAAAGAAAATGGATAAGGCCGAAATCTGGACCTTAATAGAGCCTAATTTTAGGCCCAAATTCACTCCAGTTTGTAGGAAGTGAAGGAAACGGCCCAGATGGAATTCTTCCGTAGGAGCATTCCTGGCCTCACACCAAGAAACATAATTTCGCCATATACGGTGTAATGTTTTGACGTTACATCCTTCCTAGCCTTTATCAGCGTAGGGATGACCTCAACCGGAATGCCTTTCACTGCTAGGATCCGGCATTCAACCGCCATGCCGTCAAACGCAGCCGCGGTAAGTCTTGGAACAGACAGGGCCCCTGATGCAACAGGTCCTGTCTTAGAGGAAGAGGCCACGGATCTTCTGTGAGCATTTCCTGCAGATCCGGATACCAGGTCCTCCGTGGCCAATCTGGAACAATGAGGATTGTTCTCACTCCTCTTTGTCTTATTATCCTTAACACCTTGGGTATGAGAGGAAGAGGAGGAAATACATAGACCGGCTGGAACACCCACGGTGTCACTAGGGTGTCTACAGCTACTGCCTGAGGGTCTCTTGACCTTGCGCAATACCTCTGTAGCTTTTTGTTGAGCCGGGACGCCATCATGTCTATCTGTGGCAGTTCCCACCGACTTGTAATCTGTGCAAAGACTTCCTGATGAAGTCCCCACTCTCCCGGATGTAGGTCGTGTCTGCTGAGGAAGTCTGCTTCCCAGTTGTCCACTCCCAGAATGAACACTGCTGACAGTGCGCTTGCGTGATTCTCCACCCAGCGAAGAATTCTGGTGGCTTGTGCCATCGCCACTCTGCTCCTTGTGCCGCCTTGGCGGTTTACATGAGCCACTGCGGTGACGTTGTCTGACTGGATCAGAACCGGTTGGTCGCGAAGTAAGGTCTCCGCTTGACGTAGGGCATTGTATATGGCCCCTAGTTTCAGGATGTTGATGTGAAGACAAGTCTCTTGACTTGACCAAAGACCTTGGATATTTCTTCCCTGTGTGACTGCTCCCCAACCTTGGAGGCTTGCCTCTGTGGTCACCAGGATCCAGTCCTGAATGCCGAATCTGCGTCACTCGAGAAGGTGAGCACTCTGCAGCCACCACAGGAGTGATACCCTGACCCTGGGGGACAGGGTGATCAACCAATGCATCTGCAAATGTGACCCAGACCACTTGTCCAGTAGGTCCCATTGGAAAGTCCTCGCATGGAACCTGCCGAATGGAATGGCTTCGTATGATGCCACCATCTTTCCCAGGACTCGAGTGCAGTGATGCACTGACACAAGTTTTGGTTTCAATAGGTTCCTGACAAGAGTCATGAGTTCCTGGGCCTTTCCTATCGGGAGATAAACTCTCTTCTGGTCTGTGTCCAGAATCATGCCCAAGAAAGACAGACGAGTCGTAGAAACCAACTGCGACTTTGGGATATTGAAAATCCAGCCGTGTTGCTGTAACACTTTCAGTGAAAGTGATACGCTGTTCAGCAACTGCTCTCTTGATCTCGCTTTTATGAGATCGCTCAAGTACGGGATAATTGTGACACCTTGCTTACGCAGGAGAACCATCATTTCCGCCATTACCTTGGTGAAAATTCTCTGGGCCGTGGAGAGACCAAACAGCAACGTCTGAAATTGGCAATGACTGTCCTGTACCGCAAATCTGAGGTACGCCTGATAAGATGGATAAATGGGGACATGAAGGTATGCATCCTGTACACAAATGCGGACAACAGGTGTCAAGCCGTGTGTTGCCTTTGTCAAGCTGTAATAAGTAGGGGTAAGGACGTTAACCACCTCAGAACATCCTCCCTTATACGTCGTCTGCAGCGCATTAATCATTAGTCAGTGACAAGTTCAAAAACTTTGGATGACAGCGGAAGCAGTCCACTGACCACTAAATCCCTTCCTCTTGTAACCAAGCTCCTGCAAACCACACCACCAACTCCCTCAGTGTCAATTTCCTCCTTAGACAGGAAAGCCAATAGTCCTGCAGGCCATGTCACTGGCAAGTCTGACGAGTCCTCTCCTGCCTGGGATTCCTCCGATGCATCCTTGAGTGTAACGCCTACTGCTGCTGGCGCTGCTGTTGTTGCTGCTGGGAGTCGATCGTCATCCCAGAGGGGAAGTCGGAAGACCACTTGTACTACTTCCAGTAGGCAATTGACTGTCCAACAGTCCTTTGCGAGGAAGATGAAATATCACAGCAGTCATCCTGCTGCAAAGCGGATAACTCAGGTCTTGTCAGCCTGGGTGGTGAGAAACGTGGTTCCGGTATCCATCGTTAATTCAGAGGCAACTAGAGACTTGATTGAGGTACTGTGTCCCCGGTACCAAATGCCATCTAGGTTCCATTTCTCTAGGCAGGCGATACCGAAAATGTACACAGACCTCAGAAAAAGAGTCACCAGTGTCCTAAAAAATGCAGTTGTACCCAAGGTCCACTAGTCCACATGTCCGTGGTTAAGTGGAGCCGGGCAGACTCAGGACTATATGACTGTGACAGCCCACTGGGTAGATGTATTGCCTCCCGCAGCAAGAACAGCAGCGGCGGCACCAGTAGCAGCATCTCGCAAATGCCAACTCGTTCCTAGGCAGACTACGCTTTGTATCACCGCTTTCCATAAGAGGCACACAGCTGACAACCTCTTACGGAAACTGAGGAACATCATCGCAGAATGGCTTACCCCAATTGGACTCTCCTGGGGATTTGTGACATCGGACAATGCCACCAATATTGTGCGTGCATTACATCTGGGCAAATTCCAGCCCGTCCCATGTTTTGCACATACATTGAATTTGGTGGTGCAGAATTATTTAAAAAAACGACTGTGGCGTGCAAGAGATGCTGTCGGTGGCCCGAAGAATTGCGGGCCACTTTCTGCATTCAGCCACCGCGTGCCGAAGACTGGAGCACCACCAAACATTCCTGAACCTGCCCTGCCATCCTCTGAAGCAAGAGGTGGTAACGAGGTGGAATTCAACCCTCTATATGCTTCAGAGGATGGAGGAGCAGCAAAAGGCCATTCAAGCCTATACATCTACCCACGATATAGACAAAGGAGGGGGAATGCACCTGACTCAAGCGCAGTGGAGAATGATTTCAACGTTGTGTAAGGTTCTGCAACCCTTTGAACTTGCCACACGTGAAGTCAGTTCAGACACTGCCAGCCTGAGTCAGGTCATTCCCCTCATCAGGCTTTTGCAGAAGAAGCTGGAGACATTGAAGGAGGAGCTAAAACAGAGCGATTCCGCTAGGCATGTGGGACTTGTGGATGGAGCCCTTAATTCGCTTAACCAGGATTCAATCTGTTGAAATCAGAGCAATACATTTTGGCCACCGTGCTCGATCCTAGATTTAAAACCTACATTGTAGCTCTCTTTCCGGCAGACACAAGTCTGCAGAGGTTCAAAGACCTGCTGGTGAGAAAATGGTCAAGTAATGCGGAACGTGACCCGTCAACAGCTCCTCCTTCACATTCTCCCGCAACTGGGGGTGCAAGGAAAAGGCTAAGAATTCCGAGCCCACCCACTGGCGGTGATGCAGGGCAGTCTGGAGTGAGTGCTGACATCTGGTCCGGACTGAAGGACCTGGCAACGATTACTGACATGTCGTCTATTGTCACTACATATGATTCTGTCACCTTTGAAAGAATGGTGGAGGATTATATGAGTGACCGCATCCAGGTAGGCACGTCAGACAGTCCGTATGTATACTGGCAGGAAAAAGAGGCAATTTGGAGGCCCTTGCACAAACTGGCTTTATTCTACCTAAGTTGCCCTCCCTCCAGTGTGTACTCCAGAAGAGTGTTTAGTGCAGCCGCTCACCTTGTCAGCAATCGGCGTACGAGGTTACTTCCAGAAAATGTGGAGAAGATGATGATCATCAAAATGAATTATAATCAATTCCTCCGTGGAGACATTTACCAGCAATTGCCTCCAGAAAGTACACAGGGATCTGAGATGGTGGATTCCAGTGGGGACGAATTAATAATATGTGAGGGGGGGCGATGTACACAGTGAAAGGGGTGAGGAATCGGAGGATGATGAGGTGGACATCTTGCCTCTGTAGAGCCAGTTTGTGCAAGGAGAGATTGATTGCTTCTTTTTTGGTGGGGGCCCAAACCAACCAGTCATTTCAGTCAGCCGTGTGGCAGACCCTGTTGCTGAAATGATGGGTTCGTCAATGTTTTTCTTTTCAATCTAAGCCCCTGCAGTTTTCTGTAAGAATCTGCTTCGCTATGATGATCAACAAGTCACAAGGGCAAACACTCAGGGCTGGAGGCGTAGATCTTAGGACCAGCTGCTACAAGCATGGCAAAGGTGTCACTATCATTGGTGACACCCAGAGAGGCAGCGAGGGAGATTGTAATGCAGTGCGCGCAGATAAGCAGCGCAATGGTAAAAAGGAGGCATGGTCTCATAGGTAGGGGTGTGGCCTGTTTTCCTGAATCTCCATTTTGTTGCTCCGGGTATCCCGGGGGTTGAGTGCTGCACCCGGGGACTAGTGTGTGAGTGGTGCTGGCTCCTGCACAGTGACAGAAACTGGGTGTTGCACGTAATGTTACAGTGAAACACCCATATTCTGTCACTGAAGAGGAGCCGGCACTTTGGTGTCACCCCCCTTGGCGGGTGACACTCGGGTGTGGGCCGCAACCCCGTTGTGATGCCACTGACCCATGGGAAGCTTTACGTGGCTTACCCATGTGTTAGTAGCCCCAAGCATCTTTTGTGTTAGTCCCTGAAGAAAAACTTCAAATATTTACAAATACATTTTGTAATCAATGGGCCTAATTCAGTAAGGATTGCAAATTCTGCTAAGTAACAGAATTTGCAATCCTTTGGTTCGCATGCTGGGGCCACCCAGCATGCCGCCTCCCTTCTTGACCACGCTGAAATTGCAGTCTCAGTGCAGTTCAGCGTGATCATAAAAAATGGGTTAGCCTCCTGTTGGTGCAGACTGTATGTGTGCGCAGGAAGCCGCCACCATTTTTGTGATCGCAGCTGCTGCATGTGATGTCATGCAGCAGCTCTGACCACGCCTCCTGTTTCTCCGATGCCGACCCCATTTTGTAGCCCTGCCCATGCACCGCTCCATCTCCGACTTGGAAATGTATTGTTGCTGACCCCCCCCCCAGCACCAATTGACAGTCAGAAGCGATCGCATTATCTGCGGGGTGCCGCAGAAAATGCAGGCGCATGCGTATGCTCTTAGCAATTTTTGCAGTTGGATTGCTTATTGCGATTGCAATCCAACCTGAATCAGGCTCTATTACCTATCACAATGCACTGCGGGTAGTACAAAATGGGGTTAATATAAGAGAAAACCCCCCCAGAGCTGTGCTCCTTAACTGTCCCTGGTGGCTAGTGGAGCGGCTGCCCAGTAATCAGTGTCCACGCTAGTGCGCACATGGCCCACCCCCTACAGCCACGCTGGATCACGGTATAGTGTGGGCACAGAAGTCCCTTACCTCCCTTTCATCAGCGGCCTCGTGATCCCGGAGGGCGGTGTGTGTGTGACTGACCTTAGGAAGAAACCGGAGCCTCCGCTGCAGTGACCCAGCAACCAGGGCACGGGAGTATACTGCGCCGCTGGGAGTGATGGAGCTGCAGTAAAGATGTCTATTAGACCTAACCTGCTGCAGCCCTTGTAGATTCTTATAAAAAAAGTTCTTCTTTTCTTGTCAAAATTAATAGCTAAGAATAGGCTGCCTGAGGCAGCCCCCTGTTAAGTGGCCTGCTACTGAAGGCACCAACTACAAACTGAGCTCCCTGTTCATGGAAGCGAGGTTATAGAGCAGGGGGCGCTGAGCATCTTGGGAACAGTCAAAAGCTTTGAGCCTGTTGGTGCCTCAGATCAAGATCCTACTCTACACCCCAATGTGAATCCTTGTGGAGTCCAGTGTACCCCACAGAAGAAATTAATGTGTCACACCCATTGGCAGCAACATTAGAATAGCTGCTGATGGGCACAATTGAGAAAGGAAGGGGGGAAAACATTTGAATCCAGCACATATATGTAATTTGAATATGCAATTTGTACCTTCCTACTTTAAAATGTAATGGATGAACCTCACCCTGTGAGAACTATCTTCATGATCAAGAGATCTCATACGCAAGAAAAGCATGTGTTGGGATAGGGCTGTGGAGGGCGGCTGCTCGAGCACACCCCCGTCAAGTTAAGGAGATTCAACTGAGGAAGCACAAGGGAACTCTTGTCTGGGGACAACAACTGCAGGGAGACCACATCTTTTCAGATGAAAATGAGAGGGCGGAAGGCTGCCTAATACTGAAGCACCCTCAAACATCAAACCATATGCAACAGCTAGTACAAGCATTCCTGGGGAAAGGTCTGCAGCAGACGGATTTGCATACGGTGATGTCATCCAAGCAGTGGGCCAAAGTTGGCTGGAACCCTCATCTGCATATGAAAAGAGAAAAGGGGCACTTGGATGACCCCTAGTTCGCATTGAACACCCCCCACCCTCCTTTGGTGTGGGGCTCATGTTGGCCATGCCCCAGCCCCTGAAGCATTCAAGCTGATTTCTTGCTGCAGCTGGGCACTGTAACAGCTCCAGAGCTGCTCTGTAAGGCAAATAAAAGGGTGTGGGCCCTGCAACACCACCTGTAGTTCGCATTGTGCGTTGGAAGGCACAAAGTAAGCAGACGGGAGAAGTCAGGATAGTGCGCAAGGGCATAGAAGGGAGGGGCTCAAGAAAAGAGAAGTGGAAACAGACAGCAAACTAGGCTGGAGAGAGACCTGAGACAATGAGATCTAAATTATACCAGAGCCAACCAGGGGAAAGCACAAATGCAGTCCCCCCCCCTACCACAAATTATGCAGTCGAGATTCCCACATTTGGGGAAATCACAGAGGTCAGCATACCCAGAATGCAATGAATGAACCTCACCCTGGGAAAACAATCTTCATGACCATGGTATCACCTAAGCAAAATAAGTATGATTTGAGATAGGGCTGGGGAGGGCCGCTGCTCAGGCACACCTCCGTCAAGTAAAGGAGATTCAACTGAGGCAGCACAAGGGAACTCTCATCTGGGGACAACAACTGCAGGGAGAACACATTTTCAGACGAATGTGTGAGGGCAGAAGGCTGCCTAATACTGAAGCACCCCCCAAACAACAAACCAAATGCAACAACTAGTGCAAGCATTCCTGGGGGAAGGCCTGCAGCAGATGGATTCGCATATGGTGATGTCATCCAAGCAATGGGTATAGTTGGCTGCAACCCTCGTCTGCATATGAAAAGAGAAAATGGTCACGCAGGGCATGGCGGCCTTTGTGGGGTTGCGCTTGGATGACCCCTAGATCGCTTTATACACCCCCATCAGTGTGGGGCTCATGTTGGCCATGCCCCAGCCCCTGAAGCATTCAAGCTGATTTCTTGCAGCAGCTGGACCCAGTAACAGCTCCAGAGTTGCTCTACAAGACAAGCAAAAGGGTGTGAGCCATGCAGCACCACCTGTAGTTTGCATACACACATATATAGGACATCATCTCTTATATGCCCCAGGGGCAATAAAATAGTATCCTTATCTAGGGTATCCGTCCATGCCGCTACAGCACTACACATACACACCCAGGCCGACGCAATTGCCGGTCTGAGTAAGGTACCTGAATGTGTATAAATGGACTTCAGGGTAATCTCCTGTTTGCGGTCAGCAGACTCTTTGAGGGTAGCCGTATCCTGGGACGGGAGGGCTAACTTCTTGGATAAGCGTGTTAATCCTTTGTCCACCCAAGGGGAGGATTCCCATCGTAACCTATCCGTTGATGGGAAAGGATACGCCATAAGAATCCTTTTGGAAATCTGCAGGAGATTCCCAAGCTTTTTCACATAACTCGTTCAGCTCGTGTGAGGGGAAAAGGTTACCTCAGGCTTCTTTCCCTTGTACATATGTACCCTCTTGTCAGGGATAGGGGGCTCCTCTGTGATGTGCAAAACATCTTTTATTGCCATAATCATATATCAAATGTATTTTGCCAATTTTGGCTGTAACTTTGCATCATCGTAATCGACACTGGAGTCAGAATCCGTGCCGGTATCTGTGTCAACAATCTGGATAGTGGGCACTTATGAGACCCTGACAGTCCCTGCGACATAGGATCAGGCATGGGTTGAGACCCTGACTGTCCCAAATATTCAGCCTTGTCTAATCTTTTGTGCAATGAGTTTACACTAGCAATTAAAACATTCCACATATCCATCCAATCAGGTGTCGGCGGAGACACCACATTCATTTTCTCCCGCTCCTCTCTAATATAGCCTTCTTCCTCAGACATGTCGACACACGCGTACCGACACACCACACACACAGGGAATGCTTTTACTGAAGACATTTCCCCCACAAGGCCCTTTGGCAGAGCTGGCCCTAACCAATATGATGCCCTAGGCAAGATTTTGCCTGGTGCCCCCTAGCACCACCGCTGGTTCCGCCTCTGACCTTGCACCTCTTTCCCAGCACCATCAAACCTCACCCATAACAGTACTTATTTTGGTGTTTGTACCCCCTATATTTTAAACAGGAACAGTTCGCACATTTGGCGCACAGTCCAAAAAGGGGTGTGTTTTTGCTGGCAATGGGCATGTCCACACAATAGTACCCCCAATTAAAATTCCGCCACACAGTACTGCAATTTTATTCACATTTGATCACGTGATAGTGTCCATAATTCACATTACATCCCACAGTAGTATCACTTTACCTTATAAACGTTACTTCGTACAGTAGTGCTCCTTATTCACATTACATCACACTGAATTGCTCCTTATTTACATTACACCACACCCTATTGCTCTTTATTCACATTAGACAACACAGTAAATGCCCTTTCTATACGCAACGCTACATATTAGAGCACCTTATACACATAATGCCACACATTAGTAATGCATTTATACACATAATTCCACACAGTAATGCCCCTTACACATATGAGACACATCATTAATGTCCTTATAAACATAATGCGTCTTACACATTATGACAACCTTTATTAATGCCCTTTTACACATAATGGCCCTCATTCCGAGTTGTTAGCTCGCAAGCTGCTTTTAGCAGCATTGCACACGCTAAGCCGCCGACTACTGGGAGTGAATCTTAGCTTATCAAAATTGCGAACGAAAGATTAGCAGAATTGCGAATAGACACTTCTTAGCAGTTTCTGAGTAGCTCCAGACTTACTCGACAACTGTGATCAGTTCAGTCAGTTTCGTTCCTGGTTTGACGTCACAAACACACCCAGCGTTCGCCCAGACACTCCCCCGTTTCTTCAGACACTCCCGCGTTTTACCCAGAAACGGCAGCGTTTTTTCACACACACCCATAAAACGGCCAGTATCCGCCCAGAAACACCCACTTCCTGTCAATCACACTACGATCAGCAGAACAAAGAAAAAACCTCGTAATGCCGTGAGTAAAATACCTAACTGCATAGCAAATTTACTTTGCGCAGTCGCAGAGCGAACATTGCGCATGCGCAATTAGCGGAAAATCGCTGCGATGCGAAGAAAATTACAGAGCGAACAACTCGGAATGACCACCCTTGCGCATGCGCAATTAGCGGAAAATCGCTGCGATGCGAAGAAAATTACCGAGCGAACAACTCGGAATGACCACCAATGTCCCTTACACATATGCCGCACATTATTAATGCCCTTATACACATAATGACACACATAGTGCCCCTTACACATATGTTGCACATTATTAATGCATTTTTACATGACACACATAATGCTCCTTACTCATATTCCGAACACTACTGCACAATCAACCCACTCACATGCACACAGCACTCACACTGCCACTAACACTGTGACCTCTGCCTCTGCTTGGATACAGATGTGTCCTCATAAATCTTGCCTCAATGCTAACGTTGGGGCACCTTTTTTTTATTAAAATGCATCTTATTTGCATTGCTATGTTGTTAGGATGCACACGCAGCTTCTGCTGATTAAAATGATATGCAGCACGCCTATATACTGTGTGAGACTGTGGCTGTATCTGCATATGAAATGCTACACACAGAATATAGGCATGCCGCATATCATTTTAATCAGCAGAAGTTGCTGATGCCCCTAGGCATATCAGATGCCCTAGGCAATTGCCTAGTTTGCCTATGCCTATGGCCGGCTCTGCCCTTTGGAGAGACAGAGAGAGAGTATGCCAGCACATACCCCAGCGCTATATAACCCAGGAATAGCACAGTAACTTAATGTTTGCACAGTAGCGCTGCTGTATGTAATTTGCGCCAAATTATGTGCCCCCCCCTCTCTTTTCAACCCTCTTGTCTACCGTGGTATAAGCAGGGGAGAGTCCGGGGAGCTTCCTCTCAGCTGTGCTGTGGAGAAAAAATGGCACTGGTGAGTGCTGAGGGAGAAGCCCCGCCCCCTTGGCGGCGGGCTTCTGTCCCGCTTAAACTGTACAATTGGCGGGGGCTCATACATATATACAGTGCCCAGCTGTATATATGTTATATTTCTGCCAAAAAGAGGTTTATATTGCAGCCCAGGGCGCCCCCCCTGCGCCCTGCACCCTTACAGTGACCGGAGTATGTGAGGTGTATGGGAGCAATGGCGCACAGCTGCAGTGCTGTGCGTTACCTCAATGAAGATCATGAAGTCCTCTGCCGCCTCTGAAGTCTTCTTTTCTTCTCATACTCACCCGGCTTCTATCTTCCGGCTCTGCGAGGGGGACGGCGGCGCGGCTCTGGGACGGACGGCGAGGGTGAGATCCTGCGTACCAATCCCTTTGGAGCTAATCCCTTTGGAGCTAATGGTGTCCAGTAGCTTAAGAAGCAGGACCTTGCAACTCGGAGAGTAGGGCTGCTTCTCTCCCCTCAGTCCCTCGATGCAGGGAGTCTGTTGCCAGCAGTGCTCCCTGAAAATTAAAAACCTAACAAAATACTTTGTCAGAAAGCTCAGGAGAGCTCCTGAAAAGCACCCAGTCTCCACTGGGCACAGTATCAAACTGAGGTATGGAGGAGGGGCATAGAGGGAGGAGCCAGTGCACACCCAGAACTAAAGTCTTTCTTAAAGTGCCCATGTCTCCTGCGGAGCCGTCTATCCCCATGGTCCTTACGGAGTCCCCAGCATCCTCTAGGACGTTAGAGAAAATAGGATTTTAATACCTACCGGTAAATCCTTTTCTCTTAGTCCGTAGAGGATGCTGGGCACCCGTCCCAGTGCGTACTGTGTCTGCAGTTATTAAATGGCCCTTAACTCCAGAACATTTATGTGGAGACAACTTTCCCGACTTGACCATCTTCCTTGGACGTTTTCCCCCTGTGTGACTGCTCCCCAGCCTCGGAGGGTTGCATCCATGGTCCCTAGGATCCAGTCCTGGATCCCGAACCTTCGCCCCTCTAGGAGGTGAGAACTGTGCAGCCACCAATGGAGTGAGATTCTGGTCTTGGAAGACAGGATTATCCTCCGGTGCGTGTGTAGGTGGGATCCGGACCACTTGTCCAACAGGTCCCACTGGAACACTCTGGCATGGAACCAGCCAAACTGAATGGGCTCGTAGGCCGCAACCATCTTACCCAGCAACCAAATGCATTGATGGATTAACACTCTTGCTGGTTTCAGAATTTGTTTGACCAGACTCTGGATCTCCAGAGCCTTTCCACTGGAAGAAAACCTCTTCTGTGTCCAGTATCACTCCCAAAAACAACAACCGCGTCATTGGGACCAACTGCGATTTTGGCAAGTTTAGGAGCCAACTATGTTGTTGAAGAACTGTCAGGGAGAGTGCAATGTTTTGCACTAACTGGTCCCTGGATTTCGCCTTTATCAAAAGATCATCCAAGTACGGGATAATTGTTACTCCTTGCTTGCGATCACCCTGGTGAAAATCCTCGGAGCCGTGGACAGACCAAACGGCAATGTCTGAAATTGGTAATGACAATACTGAATTGCAAACCTCAGGTAGCTTGATGCAGAGGCTAAATGGGAACATGTAAGTAGGCATCCTTTATGTCTACCAAAACCATGAAATCTCCTTCCTCCGGACTGGAGATCACTGCACTGAGAGATTCCATCTTGAAATTTAATTTCCTTAGGTAGAAATTGAGGGATTTCAGATTGGTCTGACTGAGCTGTCCGGCTTAGGGACCACGAAGAGGCTTGAATAAAAACCTTCTCCCTGCTGACTAAAGCCGATTTGAACAATCGGTCAGGGGGAACGTCTTGAAACCCCAGTTTGTACCCTTGGGACACTATTTGTAAAACACACGAGTCCAGGTCCGAATGAATCCAGAACTGACTGAAGAGTTTTAGACGTGCCCCCACTGGTGTGGGCTCCTGCAAGAGAGCCCAAGCGTCATCCGGTGGATTTGGCAGAAGCAGAGGATGATCTCTGCTCCTGCGATCTTGAAGAGGATGCAGACCTCTTCCCTCTTCTCCTTCCTCTACCTGCAAAGAAAGGGGAATCTTAACTTCTTGCATATCTATTGGGCCGAAATGACTGCATCAGATAATGATGCGTCTTCATCCGTTGGGAGGGAACATAGGGCAAGAAGGTTGACTTACCTGCGGGAGCTGCCGAGATCAAATTAACTAGGCAGTCACCAAACAACGCTTCACCTTCATAGGGAAGAGACTCCCTTTCTTCTTGGAGTCAGCATCAGCATTCTCTTGGTGAATCCACAATGCCCTCCTATCCGAGACTGCCATGAAATTGGCCCGTGAACTCAAGAGTCCTATATCCCTTGCAGTCTCACGTAAGTATGCTGCAGTGTCCTTGATATGATACAACGTAAGGAGTATCCCATCTCTCCAAGGTATCTATATCGGATGACAAGGTATTCGACCAATTCTTGAATACTACTACTCACCCATGCACATGTAATGGCAGGTCTAAGTAATGTACCCTTGGTTACATAACTAGAAATAATGTAGCTTCCTGCATACGATCCGCTGGATTTGTGACAGGGCCCCGTGCAGAACAGGGGGTGACTCCCACTTTATTCTGTCCGCGGCGGGAAATGAATAAACAACCAGAATCCTTTTGGGGATTTGAAACCATCTTGTCGAGCTGGCCCAGACTTTCTCAAACAGAGATGGAGGAACGTTACATCAGCTTTCATTATATATCTATATATACATACATATAGACCCCTTTGTCAGGAACAGCAGGGTCTTCAGTAATTTTAATATGTCCTTAATATCCACAATCATGTACTGAATGCTCCTTGCCAATATTGGATCTAATCAGGAAACATTATGGTCGACATAGGAATCAGTATCCGTGTCAGTATCAGTGTGTAGTAACTGGGCAAAATAACATTTTTGCGACCCCGCGGGGCCTGAGGGAAAAGAAACATAGCCATGAACATCACATCTATTCTCTACGTCTGTGTCTGGGACACAGATTTATCCAACCTTACTCTGA
Source organism: Pseudophryne corroboree (assembly GCF_028390025.1). Taxonomy (NCBI): domain Eukaryota; kingdom Metazoa; phylum Chordata; class Amphibia; order Anura; family Myobatrachidae; genus Pseudophryne; species Pseudophryne corroboree. Next base: position 136,494,996 of record NC_086446.1, read on the forward strand.
TATTACTGAAACTTTTACCCAGTCAGTTATTGGTGGTGCCAACAGGGCCACCATCATATGTCTGCATTCCTAATATAGTTTCCTCTTGGGAAAAACATTCAGCCACCGACATGTTGACACACATGTACCAAGTACCCACAGACACATCGGCTTATGGGGGACAGACCGTCAGTAAATCTGTCAGAGGGACACAGAGGATTTTTCAGCTCACAATCCAGCGCCAAAAGTACACAGTCTGGGAAATAATAAACTCTATAGTGATAGACTTGTAATGCTCTAAAGATGTTCTGGTGAGGTGAGGAAGAAGCCCCGCTACTGTAATGGCGCATATCTGTCCCGCTCAGAAATAATTAATTACGCTAGCGGGGTAAGGACAGTGCCCAGGCACTAATGTCCACTTTTTCCAGCCTTTTGTGAGGAATTTATGCTGCCCAGGGTGCCCCCCCCCCGTGCCCTGCACCCTGCAGTGCCTGTGTTTGTGTGGGAGCATGGCGCGCAGCGTTCCGCTCGCTGCTCGGTACCTCAGAATGCCATCACTGGAGAAGAAGTTCACACCCTTTGAAAGTCTTAAAGTGCCCATGTCTCCTGCGGATCCCGTCTATACCCCATGGTTCTTAATGTGACCCCAGCATCATCTGTCTTCTGGCTCTGTAAGGGGGTGACGGCAGGCTGCGGGAGTGTGCATCTAGGCGTACCTAGCGAGCAGCACCCTCAGGAGCTAATGGTATCCTGTCAGCCTGAAGCAGAGCCATTGAACTCACTAGAAGTTGGTCATACTTCTCTCCCCTAAGTCCCACGAAGCAGGGAGACTGTTGCCAGCAGCCTCCCTGAAAATAAAAAAAACTAACAAGTCTTTTCAGAGAAACTCAGTAGAGCTCCCCTGTAGTGCATCCAGTATCACTGCGCACAATACTAAAACTGGAGTCTGGAGGAGGGGCATAGAGGGAGGAGACAGTTCACACCCTTTGAAAGTCTTAAAGTGCCCATGTCTCCTGCGGATCCCATCTATACCCCATGGTTCTTAATGTGACCCCAGCATCATCTAGGACGTATGAGAAAACAAATAACGCACACATGAGGAGGAGAGAACTAAGGAAGCTATAAGGAGAAGAGGGGAGGGAGGGAGGGTTGAAAGGTAAGGTAGTAAAGGCATATTGGATAAACTACAACCTTATACATATTCATTAATGTACCAGTAGTTAGAAGTAGAAGAGCTCTAACAGAAACCACAAAGCTTATCTAAAGCCACACCACACTGGATATGCCCAATCTCATTTGATTTTTGAAGCAAAGCAGTATTGGACTTTGTTAATACATGGATGGGAGACTGCTTGGTAGTATCAGATTCTTTAGGTGTTTTTAAACTACCAACACCATTTTCTAGGTACATTTAATTTTTACATGTATTCTTTTATGTACCAGAAGTTAGAAGTAGAAGAGCTGTAATAAAAACCACCAGCTCATCTACAGCCACAGCACACTGGATTTGCCCAATCTCTCCTGATCATGGAAGCTGAGCAGTGTTGGTCCTGGTTTTAGTACTTGGATGGGAGACCACCAGGAAATACCAGGAGCTGTGTGTATTTTTACAATACTGACACCGTTCTCTTGATGCATTCCATTTTGAAACATTGGGGCAGATCTATTAAGCCTGGTGAACTGATAAAGTGCAAGGTGATAAAGTACCAGCCAGTCAGCTCCTAACTGTCATTTTTCAAACCCAGCCTGTGACATGGCAATTAGGAGCTGATTGGCTGGTACTTTATCACCATGCAAATTATCATTTCACCAGGTTTAATAAATCGTCCGCTTACTCATTTATGTACGAGTAGTTAGAAGTAGAAGAACTCTAACAGAAACCACTAAGCTCATCTACAGCCACACCACACTGTATATGCCCAATATCACCTGATTTTAGGCCTGGTTTGTTCTTGGATGTGAGACCACCTGGGAATACCAGGTGCTGTAGGTAGTTTTATACTACCAACACCGTTCTCTTGATGCATTCTATTTTGAAACGTATTCATTGATGTACCAGTAGTTAGAAGTAGAAGTTAGAAACAGCAAAAATCATCTACAGCCGCATCACACTGGATATGTCCAATCTCATCTGATGTTGGAAGCTAAGCAGTGTTGTGCCTGGTTAGTTTTTGGATTTCAGGTCCTGCCTTCTGGTTTGGCCACGGCACCTCGGAAATTCACCAAGGTCATGGCCGTGATGACGACCCTTCACCATCGGTGGACCAGGGAGGAATCTCTCCTCCCGATAAACATTCTGGAATTGCAGGCAGTGTTCAATTCATTGACACTGGCCCTGCCTCTAGTACAGAACAGGCCTGTTCAAGTACAATCGGACAACGCCACCACGGTAGTGTACACAAATCATCAAGGCGGCACTCGAAATTGCATAGCAAAGCTGGAAGTATCAAAAATCCTCAATTGGGTAGAACGTCATCTGCCAGCAATATCGGCAAGTGTTCATTCCCGGAGTCCTCAACTGGGAAGCGTATTTCCTCAGTCGTCAGGACGTTCACGCTGGAGAGTGGAGAGGCCGCAGCAGAAATGTCTGCACTGGTGTCAGTAGGTGACTGAGGCAGGGATGACTGGGAGATAGTGGGTGACTAAAGCATGTATGAGTGGGAGATAGTGGGTGACTGAGGCCGGGGTGACTGGGAGATAGTCAGTGACTAAGGCAGGGGTGATAGGGATATAGTGGATGACTGTGGCAGGGGTGACAGGGACAGTAGGAGACTGAGGCAGGAGTGACAGGGATAGTGGGTGACTGAGGCAGGGGTGATAGGGTGACAGTGGGTGACTGAGGCAGGGGTGACAGGGATAGTGGGTGACTGAGGCAGGGGTGATATGGAGATAGTGGTTGACTGAGGCAGGGGTGACAGAGATAGTGGGTGACTAAAGCAGTGGTGACTGGTATAGTGGGTGACTGAGGCAGGGGTCGCAGGTATAGTGGTTAACTGAGGCAGCGGTGACTGGGAGATAGTGGGTAACTGGGGCAGGGGTGACAGGGAAAGTGTGTGACTCAGGCAGGGGTGATAGGGAGATAGTGGGCAGCAGATCACTGCCTTGCTGACAGCAGCACATCCCTGCTTCACTGACAGCAGCACATCCCTGCCTCATTGACAGCAGCACATACCTGCCTCACTTATAGCAGCACATCCCTGCCTTACTGACAGCAGCAGATCACTGCCTCACTGACAGCAGCAGATCACTGCCTCACTGACAGCAGCAGATCACTGCTTCACTGACAGCAGCACATCCCTGCCTCACTGGCAGCAGCAGATCCCTGCCTCACTGGCAGCAGCAGTCCCTGCCTCACTGGCAGCAGCAGATCCCTGCCTTACTGACAGCTGTATATAGGGCCTAATTCAGACCTGATCTCTGCTGTGCATATTCACACAACAGGAGATCAGGTCTGAAGTGTGTGTGTGTGCTGGTGCCGCAGTGCACCGGCACATGCCAGAGATGCGATCAGCATCTCTGCCCAGTGAGCGCCTCTGCCAACACATACTTATCTTGCATATGAGATCTCTTGATCATAAAGATAGTTCTCACAGGGTGAGGTTCATCCATTACATTTTAAAGTAGGAAGGTACAAATTACATATTCAAATTACATATATGTGCTGGATTCAAATGTTTTCCCCCCTTCCTTTCTCAATTGTGCCCATCAGCAGCTATTCTAATGTTGCTGCCAATGGGTGTGACACATTCATTTCTTCTGTGGGGTACACTGGACTCCACAAGGATTCACATTGGGGTGTAGAGTAGGATCTTGATCTGAGGCACCAACAGGCTCAAAGCTTTTGACTGTTCCCAAGATGCTCAGCGCCCCCTGCTCTATAACCTCGCTTCCATGAACAGGGAGCTCAGTTTGTAGTTGGTGCCTTCAGTAGCAGGCCACTTAACAGGGGGCTGCCTCAGGCAGCCTATTCTTAGCTATTAATTTTGACAAGAAAAGAAGAACTTTTTTTATAAGAATCTACAAGGGCTGCAGCAGGCTAGGTCTAATAGACATCTTTACTGCAGCTCCATCACTCCCAGCGGCGCAGTATACTCCCGTGCCCTGGTTGCTGGGTCACTGCAGCGGAGGCTCCGGTTTCTTCCTAAGGTCAGTCACACACACACCGCCCTCCGGGATCACGAGGCCGCTGATGAAAGGGAGGTAAGGGGCTTCTGTGCCCACACTATACCGAGATCCAGCGTGGCTGTAGGGGGCGGGCCGTGTGCGCACTGGCGTGGACACTGATTACTGGGCAGCCGCTCCACTAGCCACCAGGGACAGTTAAGGAGCACAGCTCTGGGGGTTTTTCTCCTATATTAACCCCATTTTGTACTACCTGCAGTGCATTGTGATAGGTAATAGAGCCTGATTCAGGTTGGATTGTAATCGCAATAAGCAATCCAACTGCAAAAATTGCTAAGAGCATACGCATGCGCCTGCATTTTCTGTGGCACCCCGCAGATAATGCGATCACCTCTGACTGTCAATCGGTGCGGGGGGGGGGGGGTCAGCAACAATCCATTTCAAAGTCGGAGATGGAGCGGTGCAGGGGCAGGGCTACAAAATGGGGTCGGCAACGGAGAAACATGAGGCGTGGTCAGAGCGGCTGCATGACATCACATGCAGCCGCTGCGATCACAAAAATGGTGGCGGCTTCCTGCGCACACGTACAGTCTGCACCAACAGGAGGCTAACCCATTTTTTATGATCACGCTGAACTGCACTGAGACTGCAATTTCAGCGTGGTCAAGAAGGGAGGCGGCATGCTGGGTGGCCATGCCCTGTGATGGGTGGCCCCAGCATGCGAACCAAAGGATTGCAAATTCTGTTACTTAGCAGAATTTGCAATCCTTACTGAATTAGGCCCATTGATTACAAAATTGTAAACAATATTTGAAGTTTTTCTTCAGGGACTAACACAAAAGATGCTTGGGGCTACTAACACATGGGTAAGCCACGTAAAGCTTCCCATGGGTCAGTGGCATCACAACAGGGTTGCGGCACACACCCGAGTGTCACCCGCCAAGGGGGGTGACACCACAGTGCCGGCTCTTCTTCAGTGACAGAATATGGGTGTTTCACTGTGACATTACGTGCAACACCCAGTTTCTGTCACTGTGCAGGAGCCAGCACCACTCACACACAGGGTCCCCGGGTGCAGCCCCCAACCCCCGGGATACCAGGAGCAACAAAATGGTGATTCAGGCCACGCCCCTACCTATGAGACCATGCCTCCTTTTTACCATTGCGCTGCTTATCTGCGCGCACTGCATTACAATCTCCTTCGCCACCTCTCTGGGTGTCACCAGTGATAGTGACACCTCTGCCATGCTTGTAGCAGCTGGTCCTAAGATCTACGCCTCCAGCCCTGAGTGTTTGCCCATGTGACTTGTTGATCATCATAGCGAAGCAGATGCTTACAGAAAACTGCAGGGGCTTAGATTGAAAAGAAAAACATTGATGAACCCATCATTTCAGAGACAGGGTCTGCCACACGACTGACTGAAATGACTGGTTGGTTTGTGCCCCCACCAAAAAAGAATCAATCAATCAATCAATCAATCTCTCCTTGCACAAACTGGCTCTACAGAGGCAAGATGTCCACCTCATCATCCTCCGATTCCTCACCCCTTTCACTGTGTACATCCCCCTCCTCACAGATTATTAATTCGTCCCCACTGGAATCCACCATCTCAGATCCCTGTGTACTTTCTGGAGGCAATTGCTGGTGAATGTCTCCACGGAGGAATTGATTATAATTCATTTTGATGATCATCATCTTCTCCACATTTTCTGGAAGTAACCTCGTACGCCGATTGCTGACAAGGTGAGCGGCTGCACTAAACACTCTTTTGGAGTACACACTGGAGGGAGGGCAACTTAGGTAGAATAAAGCCAGTTTGTGCAAGGGCCTCCAAATTGCCTCTTTTTCCTGCCAGTATACATACTGACGTGCCTACCTGGATGCGGTCACTCATAAAATTCTCCACCATTCTTTCAAAGGTGACAGAATCATATGCAGTGACAGTAGACGACATGTCAGTAATCGTTGCCAGGTCCTTCAGTCCGGACCAGATGTCAGCACTCACTCCAGACTGCCCTGCATCACCGCCAGCGGGTGGGCTCGGAATTCTTAGCCTTTTCCTCGCACCCCCAGTTGCGGGAGAATGTGAAGGAGGAGCTGTTGACGGGTCACGTTCCGCTTGACTTGACAATTTTCTCACCAGCAGGTCTTTGAACCTCTGCAGACTTGTGTCTGCCGGAAAGAGAGATACAATGTAGGTTTTAAATCTAGGATCGAGCACGGTGGCCAAAATGTAGTGCTCTGATTTCAACAGATTGAATCCTGGTTAAGCGAATTAAGGGCTCCATCCACAAGTCCCACATGCCTAGTGGAATCGCTCTGTTTTAGCTCCTCCTTCAATGTCTCCAGCTTCTTCTGCAAAAGCCTAATGAGGGGAATGACCTGACTCAGGCTGGCAGTGTCTGAACTGACTTCACGTGTGGCAAGTTCAAAGGGTTGCAGAACCTTGCACAACGTTGAAATCATTCTCCACTGCGCTTGAGTCAGGTGCATTCCCCCTCCTTTGCCTATTTCGTGGGCAGATGTATAGGCTTGAATGGCCTTTTGCTGCTCCTCCATCCTCTGAAGCATATAGAGGGTTGAATTCCACCTCGTTACCACCTCTTGCTTCAGATGATGGCAGGACAGGTTCAGGAATGTTTGGTGGTGCTCCAGTCTTCGACATGCGGTGGCTGAAGGCAGAAAGTGGCCCGCAATTCTTCGGGCCACCGACAGCATCTCTTGCACGCCCCTGTTGTTTTTTAAATAATTCTGCACCACCAAATTAAATGTATGTGCAAAACATGGGACGTGCTGGAATTTGCCCAGATGTAATGCACGCACAATATTGGTGGCGTTGTCCGATGTCACAAATCCCCAGGAGAGTCCAATTGGGGTAAGCCATTCTGCGATGATGTTCCTCAGTTTCCGTAAGAGGTTGTCAGCTGTGTGCCTCTTATGGAAAGCGGTGATACAAAGCGTAGCCTGCCTAGGAACGAGTTGGCAATTGCGAGATGCTGCTACTGGTGCCGCCGCTGCTGTTCTTGCTGCGGGGGGCAATACATCTACCCAGTGGGCTGTCACAGTCATATAGTCCTGAGTCTGCCCTGCTCCACTTAACCACAGACAAGTGGACATTGGCTACAACTGCATTTTTTAGGACACTGGTGACTCTTTTTCTGAGGTCTGTGTACATTTTCGGTATCGCCTGCCTAGAGAAATGGAACCTAGAGGGTATTTGGTACCGGGGACACAGTACCTCAATCAAGTCTCTAGTTGCCTGTAAATTAACGATGGATACCGGAACCACGTTTCTCACCACCCAGGCTGACAAGACCTGAGTTATCCGCTTTGCAGCAGGATGACTGCTGTGATATTTCATCTTCCTCGCAAAGGACTGTTGGACAGTCAATTGCTTACTGGAAGTAGTACAAGTGGTCTTCCGACTTCCCCTCTGGGATGACGATCGACTCCCAGCAGCAACAACAGCAGCGCCAGCAGCAGTAGGCGTTACACTCAAGGATGCATCGGAGGAATCCCAGGCAGGAGAGGACTCGTCAGACTTGCCAGTGACATGGCCTGCAGGACTATTGGCTCTCCTGTCTAAGGAGGAAATTGACACTGAGGGAGTTGGTGGTGTGGTTTGCAGGAGCTTGGTTACAAGAGGAAGGGATTTAGTGGTCAGTGGACTGCTTCCGCTGTCATCCAAAGTTTTTGAACTTGTCACTGACTTATGATGAATGCGCTGCAGGTGTCGTATAAGGGAGGATGTTCCGCGGTGGTTAACGTCCTTATCCCTACTTATTACAGCTTGACAAAGGGAACACACGGCTTGACACCTGTTGTCCGCATTTGTGTACAGGATGCATACCTTCATGTCCCCATTTATCCACCTCATCAGGCGTACCTCAGATTTGCGGTACAGGACTGTCATTGCCAATTTCAGACGTTGATGTTTGGTCTCTCCATGGCCCTGAGAATTTTCACCAAGGTAATGGCGGAAATGATGGTGCTCCTGTGCAAGCAAGGTGTCACAATTATCCCGTACTTGGGCGATCTCATAAAAGCGAGATCAAGAGAGCAGTTGCTGAACAGCGTATCACTTTTGTCACGATCCGGGTATCTGGACGCCATTTCTTACCCATCCGATGCCTCCTAAGGCTGGCTCAGCGCTCCAGGACCGGATCCCATCTGTTATCCTGATGTGTACATTCCTGTATCCTCTCCTGTCACTCTGGGACGCTGTCACAGTAAACGCCATATTACACCTGGCATGGCGTCTCCCGCGGCCTCCGCCGCCATCCCTGAACTTCTGCATGCAGAGTGTCTGAGTGGCGATTACGTCAGCCGCGGCCTCCGCTGTGTCCGCGTGGTTGGATGTGCATCTGTCAGCCTGGCGCCTCCTGTCTCCAGTGGCCGGCGCCACCATTACTGTTTTCATTACCACATGGATTACAAACCAAACTTCTCTCCAAGTGTCTGCATGGGCGCAGCCATCTTGGATTCTGTCAGCTGATCATTTACTCCAATCTGTTGTCAGTATTGTTAATCTGCATAATTGCCTAGCCAATCCCTTCCTTGCTGCAGGTATAAATACACTGTGCCTGAGCAAGGAAGGCGTCAGTACTTTGGTTGTCAAACCTAGTTCCTGTTTGTCTCTCTCCTGTGATTGTCTTCCAGGTTCCAGCTCCTGTCTCAAGACTTCCACCATAGAGACCCGCACCAGCATTCCACCTGCGGTGTAGCCTGACTCTCCGATCCATTGTGGATTCATCTGTTTCCAGCTACAACATTACCTGCTTCCAGCCCAGCTTCCAGCAGAGTACAGCTTCTCTTAAAGGGCCGGTGTCTTTTCTACACTTTACCACTCTCCACCGGTATTATTATTTCTCCGCTCTCAAGTTCTACATTTCATTCATATTGCATCGCTCTCAAGCTTCATTTATTATTTAACTGGTTCCAGCCAGTATCCACTCCGTGCTAACAACAGTCTGGTTCCAGCCAGTATCCACAGCAGCCGTTTTATCTTCAGCAACCCAGCTTTTCCTGGAACACCAGCTGGTACAATCCTGGGTTATCTCCATTGCTACAGTCGGGCCTGGTAAGGACTTTCCATCTAGAAGATTATAAGAACTATCTCACACTACCAGTGCCCTGTGGCTCCTGCCACCCTGTAGTACCCAGGAACTGTATTTATTCTTTGCTGACTTTTATGTTTTCTTTTACTGCTGCTGTGTTGCGGAGTTGTCATAATAAACATCATTGACTTTTATCCAAGTTGTCGTGGTCACGCCTTCGGGCAGTTATTATTCATGTTACTTACATGTCCAGGGGTCTGATACAACCTCCCAGGTTCCGGTACATCTCAGCCCCTACAACTGAGGCTGCCTCCCGTCAGCTCAGGCCCTCAGTTGTGACAGTAAGCACTGACCTAATGAATCCAGCCGGAGACCAGGATCAAGCGGCCAGGCCGATGCAAGAACTGGCAGCCCGACTAGAACATCAGGAGGCTGCACAGGGCCATATCATCCGCTGTCTCCAGGATTTCTCTACTCGGCTGGATGGGATTCAGACAACTCTCCGTGGATCAGGCGCGTCTGGTGCGTCAACCACAGTGACTCCAGCTATAACCCCACCCACCTTACCCATTTCTGCTCCACGTCTTCATCTTCCAACGCCAGCAAAATTTGACGGATCTCCAAGATTCTGCAGGGGATTTCTCAACCAGTGTGAGATTCAGTTTGAGCTACAACCTGGCAATTTTCCCAGTGACCGTACAAAAATTGCCTACATTATTTCTCTTCTCAGTGGCTCAGCCCTTGATTGGGCATCACCGTTATGGGAGAGGTCCGACACCCTGCTATCTTCCTACACTGCCTTCGTGTCAACATTCAGGCGCATCTTCGACGAGCCAGGCCGGGTAACCTCAGCTTCATCCGAGATTCTCCGTTTACGCCAGGGGTCACGTACTGTAGGACAATATCTGATACAGTTCCAGATCCTGGCATCCGAACTGGCATGGAACGACGAGGCCCTGTATGCTGCATTCTGGCATGGCTTATCTGAGCGTATTAAAGATGAGTTAGCTACCAGAGACTTACCCTCTAAGTTAGATAAGCTAATCTCACTCTGCACGAAAGTTGATTTACGTTTCAAAGAGAGAGCAACTGAGCGTGGAAGATCATCTGCTCTAAAATCTTCTGCTCCTCCTCCTCGTCAACTGTCACCAACTAAAGATGAGCCCATGCAAATTGGCCGTTCCCGTTTAACGCCTGCTGAGCGCCGAAGACGTCTCTCCGAGTCTCTCTGTCTTTATTGTGCAGCTCCGTCTCACACCATTAATGCCTGTCCCGAATGTCCGGGAAAACTCCAAACCCTAGCTCGCCAAGGAGAGGGCCGGCTAGGAGTAATGATCTCCTCTCCATCTCCTCAAGATTGTAATCTCCCAGTCTCGCTTCAAGTTGCTCAACGTTATCGGAACGTCATTGCCCTCCTGGATTCCGGAGCAGCTGGGAACTTTATTACTGAAGCCTATGTTAAACGGTGGTCTCTACCCACCGAGAGACTTCCTTCGTCCATTTCTTTAACTGCCGTGGATGGCAGCAAAATTTTTGATGCAGTTATTTCTTTAAGGACTCTACCAGTTCGTCTGAGAGTGGGAGTTCTTCATTCCGAACTTATTTCTTTTTTAGTGATTCCAAGAGCCACACATCCTGTGGTCCTGGGCCTTCCATGGCTCCGTCTTCACAATCCTACAATTGATTGGACGACTACGCAAATCCTGGCATGGGGTTCCTCCTGTGCTGAGACATGTTTGTTTAAAGTATTGCCTGTCTGTTCTTCCTCCCCCAGGTCGTCTGATGTTCCACCTCCTCCATATCAAGATTTCACGGATGTGTTCAGTAAAGCTTCTGCTGATATCCTTCCTCCTCATAGAGAATGGGACTGCCCGATTGATCTCGTTCCAGGGAAGGTTCCACCTCGAGGCCGAACTTATCCGTTGTCTCTGCCTGAGACGCATTCTATGGAGGAATACATTAAAGAGAACCTAGCAAAGGGGTTCATTCGACCTTCTTCTTCCCCAGCCGGCGCAGGCTTCTTTTTTGTAAAAAAGAAAGATGGTGGTCTGCGGCCGTGCATCGACTACAGAGGTTTGAACGACATTACCATCAAGAACCGTTATCCTTTACCCCTGATTACTGAGCTCTTTGACAGAGTTAGCGGAGCTACCATCTTTACAAAGCTGGACTTGAGAGGTGCATACAATCTCATCCGGATCCGTGAGGGTGACGAGTGGAAGACCGCCTTTAACACCCGTGACGGACATTATGAGTACCTCGTCATGCCCTTCGGATTGAGCAATGCTCCAGCCGTCTTCCAGCATTTTGTCAATGAGATCTTCAGAGACATTCTATACCGTCATGTCGTGGTCTATCTAGACGATATCCTCATTTTTGCCAACGATTTAGAGGAACATCGTTTTTGGGTTAAAGAGGTTCTGTCCCGTCTCCGTGTCAATCATCTCTATTGCAAATTAAAGAAATGCGTCTTTGAAGTCAAGTCCATTCCGTTTCTAGGGTACATTGTGTCCGGTTCCGGACTAGAGATGGATCCTGAGAAACTACAAGCAATCCAAAATTGGCCGATACCCTTAACCCTCAAAGGGGTCCAGAGGTTCTTGGGGTTCGCCAACTATTACCGAAAGTTTATACGAGACTTTTCCACCATTGTGGCGCCTATTACTGCTTTCACTAAGAAGGGTGCTAACCCGTCCAAGTGGTCTAAAGAAGCCATGCAAGCATTTCATCTTTTAAAACAAAGGTTCATCTCTGCGCCTGTTCTGAAACAGCCTGACATCGACTCTCCTTTCATCTTAGAGGTGGATGCCTCCTCCGTTGGAGTAGGAGCGGTGTTATCTCAGAGGGCTAAAGATGGCCATTTACACCCTTGCAGTTTCTTCTCCCGGAAGTTCTCCCCAGCTGAGCGCAACTATGCCATTGGCGACCAGGAGTTGCTAGCCATCAAGCTCGCTCTAGAAGAGTGGAGGTATCTGTTGGAGGGAGCTTCTCATTCAATCACCATACTTACAGACCACAAGAACCTTTTATATCTGAAAGGCGCACAATGTCTCAACCCTCGTCAGGCCAGATGGGCACTTTTCTTTTCCAGGTTCGACTTTAAACTCCAGTTCTGTCCGGGCTCTCAGAATCGCAAGGCCGATGCCCTTTCCCGCTCATGGGAGCAAGAAAATGAGTCAGAGTCTTCAGACAAGCATCCTATTATAAATCCGTTGGCATTCTCCACGGTAGGGATGGACTCTACGCCCCCATCAGGGAAAAGTTTTGTGAAACCGATGCTAAGGAAGAAGCTCATGCATTGGGCCCATGCTTTCCGTTTTGCCGGACATACAGGTATCCAAAAAACCCTGGAGTTTATCTCTAGGTCCTATTGGTGGCCAACTCTGAAAAAGGACGTCTTGGAGTTTATTGCATCTTGCCCAAAGTGTGCTCAACATAAGGTATCCCGCCAGTCGCCTGCGGGGCAACTGGTTCCACTATCTGTTCCCCGTCGACCTTGGACCCATTTGTCGATGGATTTTATTACAGATTTACCCATGTGCAACAAGTTCAATACCATCTGGGTGGTAGTTGACCGGTTCACCAAGATGGCACATTTCATTCCTCTCACCGGTCTTCCGTCAGCTTCCAAGTTGGCTCAAGTATTCATACAAGAGATCTTCCGACTCCACGGTCTTCCTGAAGAAATTATCTCAGATCGAGGAGTTCAATTCACAGCCAAATTCTGGCGAAGTTTATGTCAAGTCCTTCAAGTCAAGCTAAAGTTTTCCACGGCTTACCATCCTCAGACCAATGGTCAAACCGAGAGGGTGAATCAGGACTTGGAGGCCTTCCTCCGCATCTATGTGTCCTCCTCTCAAGATGACTGGGTTCAATTACTTCCCTGGGCCGAGTTCTGTCATAACAACCAGTATCATTCTTCATCTGCTTCAACCCCATTCTTCACTAACTTTGGATTCCACCCTAAAGTCCCTGAGTTCCAACCGCTTCCAGCAACTTCTGTTCCCGCAGTGGATATCACCTTGCATCAGTTTGCCAATATCTGGAAGAGCGTACGATCAGCTCTGCTCAAGGCATCGTTCAGGTACAAGAAGTTTGCGGATAAGAAGCGTCGAGCAGTTCCTGCTCTCAAGGTGGGTGATCGGGTATGGTTATCCACGAAGAATTTGAGGTTAAGAGTTCCCAGTATGAAGTTTGCACCTCGCTATATCGGTCCTTTCAAGATTGAACAAGTCATCAATCCTGTTGCTTACAGACTCCAGTTGCCTTCCTTCTTAAAAATACCCAGGACATTCCATGTTTCCCTGTTGAAACCGCTGATCTTGAATCGGTTTCATTCCTCACTTCCTCCAACTCCGAAAGTCCAAACTCAACGAGGCGTTGAGTATGAAGTGGCCAAGATCCTGGACTCACGTCACCGTTACGGTCAACTACAATATCTTATTGACTGGAAGGGTTATGGTCCTGAGGAACGTTCATGGACCAATGCTTCTAATGTCCATGCTCCTGCCTTGGTCCGGAGATTCCATTCCAAGTTTCCTCAAAAGCCAAAGAAGTGTCCTGGGGCCACTCCTAAAGGGGGGGGTGCTGTCACGATCCGGGTATCTGGACGCCATTTCTTACCCATCCGATGCCTCCTAAGGCTGGCTCAGCGCTCCAGGACCGGATCCCATCTGTTATCCTGATGTGTACATTCCTGTATCCTCTCCTGTCACTCTGGGACGCTGTCACAGTAAACGCCATATTACACCTGGCATGGCGTCTCCCGCGGCCTCCGCCGCCATCCCTGAACTTCTGCATGCAGAGTGTCTGAGTGGCGATTATGTCAGCCGCGGCCTCCGCTGTGTCCGCGTGGTTGGATGTGCATCTGTCAGCCTGGCGCCTCCTGTCTCCAGTGGCCGGCGCCGCCATTACTGTTTTCATTACTACATGGATTACAAACCAAACTTCCCTCCAAGTGTCTGCATGGGCGCAGCCATCTTGGATTCTGTCAGCTGATCATTTACTCCAATCTGTTGTCAGTATTGTTAATCTGCATAATTGCCTAGCCAATCCCTTCCTTGCTGCAGGTATAAATACACTGTGCCTGAGCAAGGAAGGCGTCAGTGCTTTGGTTGTCAAACCTAGTTCCTGTTTGTCTCTCTCCTGTGATTGTCTTCCAGGTTCCAGCTCCTGTCTCAAGACTTCCACCATAGAGACCCGCACCAGCATTCCACCTGCGGTGTAGCCTGACTCTCCGATCCATTGTGGATTCATCTGTTTCCAGCTACAACATTACCTGCTTCCAGCCCAGCTTCCAGCAGAGTACAGCTTCTCTTAAAGGGCCGGTGTCCTTTCTACACTTTACCACTCTCCACCGGTATTATTATTTCTCCGCTCTCAAGTTCTACATTTCATTCATATTGCATCGCTCTCAAGCTTCATTTATTATTTAACTGGTTCCAGCCAGTATCCACTCCGTGCTAACAACAGTCTGGTTCCAGCCAGTATCCACAGCAGCCGTTTTATCTTCAGCAACCCAGCTTTTCCTGGAACACCAGCTGGTACAATCCTGGGTTATCTCCATTGCTACAGTCGGGCCTGGTAAGGACTTTCCATCTAGAAGATTATAAGAACTATCTCACACTACCAGTGCCCTGTGGCTCCTGCCACCCTGTAGTACCCAGGAACTGTATTTATTCTTTGCTGACTTTTATGTTTTCTTTTACTGCTGCTGTGTTGCGGAGTTGTCATAATAAACATCATTGACTTTTATCCAAGTTGTCGTGGTCACGCCTTCGGGCAGTTATTATTCATGTTACTTACATGTCCAGGGGTCTGATACAACCTCCCAGGTTCCGGTACATCTCAGCCCCTACAACTGAGGCTGCCTCCCGTCAGCTCAGGCCCTCAGTTGTGACAACTTTCACTGAAAGTGTTACAGCAACACGGCTGGATTCTCAATATCCCGAAGTCGCAGTTGATTCCTACTACTCGTCTGTCTTTCTTGGGCATGATTCTGGACACGGACCAGAAGAGGGTTTATCTCCTGATAGAAAAGGCCCAGGAACTCATGACTCTTGTCAGGAACCTATTGAAACCAAAACTTGTGTCAGTGCATCACTGCACTCGAGTCCTGGGAAAGATGGTGGCATCATACGAGGCCATTCCATTCGGCAGGTTCCATGCGAGGACTTTCCAATGGGACCTACTGGACAAGTGGTCCGGGTCACATTTACAGATGCATTGGTTGATCACCCTGTCCCCCAGGGTCAGGGTATCACTCCTGTGGTGGCTGCAGAGTGCTCACCTTCTCGAGGGACGCAGATTCAGCATTCAGGGCTGGATCCTGGTGACCACAGACGCAAGCCTCCAAGGTTGGGGAGCAGTCACACAGGGAAGAAATTTCCAAGGTCTTTGGTCAAGTCAAGAGACTTGTCTTCACATCAACATATACAATGCCCTACGTCAAGCGGAGACCTTACTTTGCGACCAACTGGTTCTGATCCAGTCAGACAACGTCACCGCAGTGGCTCATGTAAACTGCCAAGGCGGCACAAGGAGCAGAGTGGCGATGGCACAAGCCACCAGAATTCTTCGCTGGGTGGAGAATCACGCAAGCGCACTGTCAGCAGTGTTCATTCCGGGAGTGGACAACTAGGAAGCAGACTTCCTCAGCAGACACGACCTACATCCGGGAGAGTGGGGACTTCATCAGGAAGTCTTTGCACAGATTACAAGTCGGTGGGAACTGCCACAGATAGACATGATGCCGTCCCGGCTCAACAAAAAGCTACAGAGGTATTGCGCAAGGTCAAGAGACCCTCAGGCAGTAGCTGTAGACGCCCTAGTGACACCGTGGGTGTTCCGGTCGGTCTATGTATTTCCTCCTCTTCCTCTCATACCAAAGGTGTTGAGGATAATAAGACAAAGAAAAGTGAGAACAATCCTCATTGTCCACGGAGGACCTGGTATCCGGATCTGCAGGAAATGCTCACAGAAGATCTGTGGCCTCTCCCTCTAAGACAGGACCTGTTGCATCAGGGGCCCTGTCTGTTCCAAGACTTACCGCGGCTGCGTTTGACGGCATGGCGGTTGAATGCCGGATCCTAGCATTCCGGTTGAGGTCATCCCTACGCTGATAAAGGCTAGGAAGGATGTAACGTTAAAACATTACACCGTATATGGCGAAATTATGTTTCTTGGTGTGAGGCCAGGAATGCTCCTACGGAAGAATTCCATCTGGGCCGTTTCCTTCACTTCCTACAAACTGGAGTGAATTTGGGCCTACAATTAGGCTCTATTAAGGTCCAGATTTCGGCCTTATCCATTTTCTTTCAAAAAGAATTGGCTTCTCCTCCAGAAGTTCAGACTTTTGTAAAAGGAGTGCTGCATATTCAGCCTCCTTTTGTGCCTCCGGTGGCACCTTGGGACCTTAACGTGGTGTTAAGTTTTCTAAAATCACACTGGTTTGAACCACTTAAAACAGTGGAGTTAAATTATCTCACGTGGAAGGTGGTCATGTTATTAACCTTGGCTTCGGCTAGGCGAGTGTCGGAATTAGCGGCTTTGTCACATAAAAGCCCATATTTGGTATTCCATGTGGATAGAGCGGAATTGCGGACCCGTCCTCAATTCCTACCAAAAGTGGTCTCATCTTTTCATATGAACCAACCTATTGTGGTGCCTGTGGCTACGCGTGACTTGGAGGATTCCGAGTTACTTGATGTGGTCAGGGCTTTGAAAATTTACGTGGCCAGGACGGCTAGAGTCAGGAAAACTGAAGCGCTGTTTGTCCTGTATGCAACCAACAAGATTGGTGCCCCTGCTTCAAAGCAGGCTATTGCTCGCCGGATTTGTAACACGATTCAGCAAGCGCATTCTATGGCTGGATTGCAGTTACTGAAATCGGTCAAGGCCCATTCCACGAGGAAAGTGGGCTCTTCTTGGGCGGCTGCCCGAGGGGTCTCGGCACTACAGCTGTGTCAAGCTGCTACTTGGTCGGGTTCAAACACCTTTGCAAAATACTATAAGTTTGATACCCTGGCTGAGGAGGAACTCATGTTTGCTCAATCGGTGCTGCAGAGTCATCCACACTCTCCCGCCCGTTTTGGAGCATTGGTATAATCCCCATGGTCCTTACGGAGTCCCCAGCATCCTCTAGGACGTTAGAGAAAATAAGATTTTAAACCTACCGGTAAATCTTTTTCTCGTAGTCCGTAGAGGATGCTGGGCGCCCGTCCCAAGTGCGGACTACTTCTGCAATACTTGTATATAGTTATTGCTTCAATAAGGGTTATGTTATAGTTGCATCGGTCCTGCACTGATGCTATGTTGTTTTTTCATACTGATAACTGGGTAGTTTATCACAAGTTATACGGTGTGATTGGTGTGGCTGGTATGAATCTTGCCCTGGATTAACAAAATCCTTTCCTCATACTGTCCGTCTCCTCTGGGCACAGTTTCTCTAACTGTGGCATAGAGGGAGGAGCCAGTGCACACCCAGAACTAAAGTCTTTCTTAAAGTGCCCATGTCTCCTGTGGAGCCCGTCTATCCCCATGGTCCTTACGGAGTCCCCAGCATCCTCTACGGACTACGAGAAAAAGATTTACCGATAGGTTTAAAATCTTATTTTCTACTGTATTCTTTTCTATCCTAGTTTATTACGACCAACTCTCATCCAAGGAGTTTGATATTCTACTACCTGCATGCAATTTAAATTGCTTAAATTGTTTATATGGTTGATTTGTCCTTCACAATCCATAATCTGCAACTTGGATGGTTTTGTGTCATTGAAAATCTTATAATAAAAATGTATATATATATATATATATTTAAAAAAAAAAAAAGTTATAAGACATATGCTTTCAATATTTGAAGAAACAAAATAAAATAAAGCTATCTATTGGGTTTCACTAACAAGCACATTGGAAGACTTGACTACTGTTAAAAGACATGCATTACATGGTATAGAGCCACAAACCACAATGTAGTAAAATAAAAACAAACTTACATGTGTATCAAACCTATGTGAGGCTTACATTGATAGTGCAAGATCAACACTCTATCAACTGTGCAAACTAGACTGCACATAAATGCCAAAAAATTTATCTGAGATTTTAGTAAATAAGGCCCGCTGCTGTCCGGGTCACGCAGCCGTCACGGCCCGCCCCCATACGGTCCGGTCATGTCTGCGTTGTCCGGACTGTGCCCCCAAAATGGCGGCACAACGCCGCTGGCCCGACTCCTCCTGCCCAGTGACCGCCTATGCCTGTCAATCAGGCAGAGGCGCTCACTGGGCAGAGATGCTGATCGCATCTCTGGCATGTGCCGGTGCACTGCGGCACCAGCACACACGCACTTCAGACCTGATCTCCTGTTGTGTGAATATGCACAGCAGGGATCAGGTATGAATTAGGCCCTATATACAGCTGTCAGTAAGGCAGGGATGTGCTGCTGCCAGTGAGGCAGGGATGTGCTGCTGGTAGTGAAGCAGTGATGTGCTGCTGTCAGCGAAGCAGTGCTGTGCTGCTGTCAGCGAGGCAGAAATGTGCTGCTGTCAGCGAGGCAGGGATGTGCTGCTGTCAGCGAGGCAGGGATGTGCTGCTGTCAGCGAGGCAGGGATGTGCTGCTGTCAGCGAGGCAGGGATGTGCTGCTGTCAGCGAGGCAGGGATGTGCTGCTGTCATTGAAGCAGGAATGTGCTGCTGCAGTGAGGCAGAGATATGCTGCCCACTATCTCCCTGTCACCCCTGCCTGAGTCACACACTTTCCCTGTCACCCCTGCCTCAGTTACCCACTATCTCCCAGTCACCGCTGCCTCAGTCAACCACTATACCTGCGATCCCTGCCTCAGTCACCCACTATACCAGTCACCCCTGCTTTAGTCACCCACTGTCACCCTATCACCCCTGCTACAGTCACCCACTATCCCTGTCAACCCTGCCTCAGTCACCCACTATCTCCCAGTCACCCCTGCCTCAGTCAGCCACTATCCCTGTCACCCCTGCCTCAGTCTCTTACTGTCCCTGTCACCCCTGCCACAATCATCCACTATCTCCCTATCACCCCTGCCTTAGTCATTTATTATCCCTGTCACCCACTTTCTTCCCATACTTACCCAACCCCTTCCTATCACCCCTCCCTCAGTAACCCACTATCTCCCAGTCACCCCGGCCTCAGTCACCCACTATCTCCCACTCATACATGCTTCAGTCACCCACTATCTCCCAGTCATCCCTGCCTCAGTCACCTACTGACACCAGTGCAGACATTTCTGCTGCGGCCTCTCCACTCTCCAGCGTGAACGTCCTGACGACTGAGGAAATCCGCTTCCCAGTTGAGGACTCCGGGAATGAACACTGCCGATATTGCTGTCAGATGACATTCTACCCAACGGAGGATTTTTGATACTTCCAGCTTTACCATGCAGTTTCGAGTGCCGCCTAGTTTCGAGTGCCGCCTTGATGATTTGTGTACACTACCGTGGTGGCGTTGTCAGATTGTACTTGAACAGGCCTGTTCTGTACTAGAGGCAGGGCCAGTGTCAATTAATTGAACACTGCCTGCAATTCCAGAATGTATATCAGGAGGAGAGATTCCTCCCTGGTTCACCGACCCTGGAGAAAGTGTTGCTCCAACACCGTGGCCCAGCCCAAAAGACTGGCATCCATTGTCAGGAGGACACAGTTGGAGATCCAGAAGGGATGGCTCCTGCTCAACTGTTGGTCCTGTAGCCACCAGCTCAGTGTCAGACGAACCTCCGGAGTCAAGGAGATTATTTGAGACATTATCCGATGAGGCAGGCCGTCCCACTTGGAGAGGATTAACCTCTGCAGAGGGCGGTAATGAAATTGAGCGTACTCTACCATATCGAAAGCCGACACCATGAGGTCTAGTACTTGTATCAACACTCTTGGGCGAGAGAGAAAGATACTGTCCTGAATTTTAAGGACTTTCTCTGGAGACAGAAACAATTGTTGGCTGTGTGTGTCCAGCAGTGCCCCTAGGTGCACCATGATCCGAGCAGGGACCAGCGAGGACTTTTTTCAGTTGATGAGCCACCCGTGGACTTGTAGGAATTGGACCGCCAGTTCCAGATAACTGTGGAGAACCTCTTGGGAGTTCACCAGGATCAGCAAGTCGTCCAGATTTGGCAGGATCCTGATTCTCTGATGGTGAAGGGTCGTCATCACGGCCATGACCTTGGTAAATATCCGAGGTGCCGTGGCCAAACCAGAAGGCAGGACTTGAAATCCAAAAACAAACCAGGCACAACACTGCTTAGCTTCCATCATCAGATGAGATTGGACATATCCAGTGTGATGCGGCTGTAGATGATTTTTGCTGTTTCTAACTTCAACATCAATGAATAAGTTTCAAAATAGAATGCATCAAGAGAACGGTGTTGGTAGTATAAAACTACCTACAGCACCTGGTATTCCCAGGTGGTCTCACATCCAAGAACAAACCAGGCCTAAAATCAGGTGATATTGGGCATATACAGTGTGGTGTGGCTGTAGATGAGCTTAGTGGTTTCTGTTAGAGTTCTTCTACTTCTAACTACTCGTACATAAATGAATAAGCGGACGATTTATTAAACCTGGTGAAATGATAATTTGCATGGTGATAAAGTACCAGCCAATCAGCTCCTAATTGCCATGTCACAGGCTGGGTTTGAAAAATGACAGTTAGGAGCAGACTGGCTTGTACTTTATCACCTTGCACTTTATCAGTTCACTGAACTAATCTCCTCCTGCGCTATAAATAGTATGATATGGCTCAAAGTTCAATAAAAACAAATAAATAATTTCATATATTCTATATTTTTTATTACATATAAATATATATATATATATATACTTTACAATAAACTATTAGACCGGTCAAATAAAATCACTAACAATATATTTGCATAGCTATAGGAGGTGGATCTTAGATAAACTCTGTGCACAGAGAAATTTTCAAAAATAAAAATCAGTCCATATATTGGATTAAAAAATCAATTTACCAGCTGTAATTCGCACCCATGTAGTAGATAACATATTTATAAGTTGTTATATATTGGAATTCCTCAATATGCTGCCACTTGGCAAAGGAGATGATATTGTGCAAAATAACCGCTCCACACTGGAGCCTTACGTGTAGCTTGCACCAGTTGTTATAACACGGGAGAGTCATTGGACCCTTATACCAGCCTTATTTGCAGCCCCAAAATATACCATCATCTAGCGGTAATATCCGTGGACTAAACGGAGATCGGGAGAACACAACCGTGACTGTGGTGTCTGCATACGGCACTTGGAGGCGTGGACTCATAAAGCTTGGAAGTCGGGTAATTATTCAGCACAGCAGGCGCCAGTGAAGCGCCGTTCCCGCAGCCCGAGACCGTCTCTTCTGTCATTGGACTCTCCCGTGTTATAACAACTGGTGCAAGCTACACGTAAGGCTCCAGTGTGGAGCGGTTATTTTGCACAATATCATCTCCTTTGCCAAGTGGCAGCATATTGAGGAATTCCAATATATAACAACTTATAAATATGTTATCTACTACATGGGTGCGAATTACAGCTGGTAAATTGATTTTTTAATCCAATATATGGACTGATTTTTATTTTTGAAAATTTCTCTGTGCACAGAGTTTATCTAAGATCCACCTCCTATAGCTATGCAAATATATTGTTAGTGATTTTATTTGACCGGTCTAATAGTTTATTGTAAAGTATATATATATATATATATATATTTATATGTAATAAAAAATATAGAATATATGAAATTATTTATTTGTTTTTATTGAACTTTGAGCCATATCATACTATTTATAGCGCAAGAGGAGATTAGTTCAGTGTTCCAGTGTTACCGGAGACTTTAAAGTGCCGGTTCTTTTTTACTTGATTTACCCCAAGTCAAGCTCTCTCCTGCAGCTTAAGTATACATTAATTGCAGTATTATTTGTACATAATTTTTAATACCAGTAATTTGATCACCAGAATATGGTGATGATGTATTAGCGCCTGGTTATATTCTTTTGTATTTTTTTACTTTATCAGTTCACCAGGCTTAATAGATCTGCCCCAATGTTTCAAAATGGAATGCATCAAGAGAACGGTGTTGGTATTGTAAAAATACACACAGCTCCTGGTATTTCCTGGTGGTCTCCCATCCAAGTACTAAAACCAGGACCAACACTGCTCAGCTTCCATGATCAGGAGAGATTGGGCAAATCCAGTGTGCTGTGGCTGTAGATGAGCTCGTGGTTTCTGTTAGAGCTCTTCTACTTCTAACTTCTGGTACATAAAAGAATATGTGTAAAAATTAAATGTACAGTACCAAGAAAAGGGTGTTGGTAGTTTAAAAACACCTAAATAATCTGATAATACATGGATGGGAGACTGCTTGGTAGTAACAAAGTCCAATACTGCTTTGCTTCAAAGATCAAATGAGATTGGGCATATCCAGTGTGGTGTGGCTTTAGATAAGCTTTGTGGTTTCTGTTAGAGCTCTTCTACTTCTAACTACTGGTACATTAATGAATATGTATAAGGTTGTAGTTTATCCAATATCCCTTTACTACCTTACCTTCCCCCCCCCCCCTCCGCTCCTTATAGCTTCCTTTGTTCTCTCCTCCTCGTGTGTGCGTTATTTGTTTTCTCATACGTCCTAGAGGATGCTGGGATCACATTAAGAACCATGGGGTATAGACGGGATCCGCAGGAGACATGGGCACTTTAAGACTTTCAAAGGGTGTGAACTAGAGATGAGCGGGTTCGGTTCCTCTGAATCCGAACCCGCCCGAACTTCAGGTTTTTTACACGGGTCCGAGCAGGCTCGGATCTTCCCGCCTTGCTCGGCTAACCCGAGCGCGCCCGAACGTCATCATCACGCTGTCGGATTCTCGCGAGGCTCGGATTCTATCGCGAGACTCGGATTCTATATAAGGAGCGGCGCGTCGCCGCCATTTTCACACGTGCATTGAGAGTCATAGGGAGAGGACGTGGCTGGCGTCCTCTCCGTTTAGAGAAGAGAGAGACACAGTATTTTGGGGAGCATTATTAGGAGGAGTACTACTATACTGTATACTACTATATACTACTTGCTGAAGTGATATTTATAGATTAGATAATAGATAGTGTAACTGTAAGTGTATTATCTGACTTGTGGGGGAGACACTGACAGTGGGGAGCAGTTAGAGTCTGAGAGCAGGACTCAGGAGTACATATAACGTACAGTGCACACTTTTGCTGCCAGAGTCAGTGCCACACTGCCATTGTTGTGACCACACTGACCACCAGTATAATATATTTTGTGATTGTCTGCTTAGGCCTCGGAGTACTAGTTGCAAGTTGCAACGTGACCTGAAGTGACCACTAGTTTAATAATCAATCACCACCAGTATATATATATATATATATATATATATATATATATATATATATATATATATATATATATATATAATTGTATATAATATATATATATATATATATAATATTGTATACCACCTACCCGTGGTTTTTTTTTTTTCATTCTTCTTTATACATACTACTATAGTAGCTTACTGTAGCAGTCTGCGGTGCTGTGCTGACCTGACAGTGTCCAGCAGGTCCGTCATCAGTCATTACATAATAAATATATATAGTACCTGTCCGGCTGCAGTACTAGTGATATTATATTGATTTCATCTCATTATCAATAATTTATCATCCAGTCTAGACTCTATATTAGCAGCAGACACAGTACGTTAGTCCACGGCTGTAGCTACCTCTGTGTCGGCACTCGGCAGTCCAATCCATAACCACCTACCCGTGGTTTTTTTTTTTTCTTTCTTCTTTGTACATACTACTATAGAGTATAGTAGCTTACTGTAGCAGTCTGCGGTGCTGCTGAGCTGACAGTGTCCAGCAGGTCCGTCATCAGTCATCATTACCTAATAAATATATTATCTACCTGTCCGGCTGCAGTACTAGTGATATTATATATACATACATATATATATTGATTTCATCTCATTATCAATCATCCAGTCTATATTAGCAGCAGACACAGTACGTTAGTCCACGGCTGTAGCTACCTCTGTGTCGGCACTCGGCAGTCCATCCATAATTGTATACCACCTACCCGTGGTTTTTTTTTTCTTTCTTCTTTGTACATACTACTATAGTATAGTAGCTTACTGTAGCAGTCTGCGGTGCTGCTGAGCCGACAGTGTCCAGCAGGTCCGTCATCAGTCATCATTACCTAATAAATATATTATCTACCTGTCCGGCTGCAGTACTAGTGATATTATATATACATACATATATATATTGATTTCATCTCATTATCAATCATCCAGTCTATATTAGCAGCAGACACAGTACGTTAGTCCACGGCTGTAGCTACCTCTGTGTCGGCACTCGGCAGTCCATCCATAATTGTATACCACCTACCCGTGTTTTTTTTTTTTCTTTCTTCTTTGTACATACTACTATAGTATAGTAGCTTACTGTAGCAGTCTGCGGTGCTGCTGAGCTGACAGTGTCCAGCAGGTCCGTCATCAGTCATCATTACCTAATAAATATATTATCTACCTGTCCGGCTGCAGTACTAGTGATATTATATATACATACATATATATATTGATTTCATCTCATTATCAATCATCCAGTCTATATTAGCAGCAGACACAGTACGTTAGTCCACGGCTGTAGCTACCTCTGTGTCGGCACTCGGCAGTCCATCCATAAGTATACTAGTATCCATCCATCTCCATTGTTTACCTGAGGTGCCTTTTAGTTGTGCCTATTAAAATATGGAGAACAAAAATGTTGAGGTTCCAAAATTAGGGAAAGATCAAGATCCACTTCCACCTCGTGCTGAAGCTGCTGCCACTAGTCATGGCCGAGACGATGAAATGCCAGCAACGTCGTCTGCCAAGGCCGATGCCTAATGTCATAGTACAGAGCATGTCAAATCCAATACACCAAATATCAGTAAAAAAAGGACTCCAAAACCTAAAATAAAATTGTCGGAGGAGAAGCGTAAACTTGCCAATATGCCATTTACCACACGGAGTGGCAAGGAACGGCTGAGGCCCTGGCCTATGTTCATGGCTAGTGGTTCAGCTTCACATGAGGATGGAAGCACTCAGCCTCTCGCTAGAAAACTGAAAAGACTCAAGCTGGCAAAAGCACCGCAAAGAACTGTGCGTTCTTCAAAATCCCAAATCCACAAGGAGAGTCCAATTGTGTCGGTTGCGATGCCTGACCTTCCCAACACTGGACATGAAGAGCATGCGCCTTCCACCATTTGCACGCCCCCTGCAAGTGCTGGAAGGAGCACCCGCAGTCCAGTTCCTGATAGTCAGATTGAAGATGTCAGTGTTGAAGTACACCAGGATGAGGAGGATATGGGTGTTGCTGGCGCTGGGGAGGAAATTGACCAGGAGGATTCTGATGGTGAGGTGGTTTGTTTAAGTCAGGCACCCGAGGAGACACCTGTTGTCCGTGGGAGGAATATGGCCGTTGACATGCCTGGTGAAAATACCAAAAAAATCAGCTCTTCAGTGTGGAGGTATTTCAACAGAAAAGCGGACAACAGGTGTCAAGCCGTGTGTTGCCTTTGTCAAGCTGTAATAAGTAGGGGTAAGGACGTTAACCACCTCGGAACATCCTCCCTTATACGTCACCTGCAGCGCATTCATAATAAGTCAGTGACAAGTTCAAAAACTTTGGGTGACAGCGGAAGCAGTCCACTGACCAGTAAATCCCTTCCTCTTGTAACCAAGCTCACGCAAACCACCCCACCAACTCCCTCAGTGTCAATTTCCTCCTTCCCCAGGAATGCCAATAGTCCTGCAGGCCATGTCACTGGCAATTCTGACGATTCCTCTCCTGCCTGGGATTCCTCCGATGCATCCTTGCGTGTAACGCCTACTGCTGCTGGCGCTGCTGTTGTTGCTGCTGGGAGTCGATGGTCATCCCAGAGGGGAAGTCGGAAGACCACTTGTACTACTTCCAGTAAGCAATTGACTGTCCAACAGTCCTTTGCTAGGAAGATGAAATATCACAGCAGTCATCCTGCTGCAAAGCGGATAACTGAGGCCTTGACAACTATGTTGGAGTTAGACGTGCGTCCGGTATCCGCCGTTAGTTCACAGGGAACTACACAATTTCTTGAGGTAGTGTGCCCCCGTTACCAAATACCATCTAGGTTCCACTTCTCTAGGCAGGCGATACCGAAAATGTACACAGACCTCAGAAAAAGACTCACCAGTGTCCTAAAAAATGCAGCTGTACCCAATGTCCACTTAACCACGGACATGTGGACAAGTGGAGCAGGGCAGGGTCAGGACTATATGACTGTGACAGCCCACTGGGTAGATGTATGGACTCCCGCCGCAAGAACAGCAGCGGCGGCACCAGTAGCAGCATCTCGCAAACGCCAACTCTTTCCTAGGCAGGCTACGCTTTGTATCACCGGTTTCCAGAGTACGCACACAGCTGAAAACCTCTTACGGCAACTGAGGAAGATCATCGCGGAATGGCTTACCCCAATTGGACTCTCCTGTGGATTTGTGGCATCGGACAACGCCAGCAATATTGTGTGTGCATTAAATATGGGCAAATTCCAGCACGTCCCATGTTTTGCACATACCTTGAATTTGGTGGTGCAGAATTTTTTAAAAAACGACAGGGGCGTGCAAGAGATGCTGTCGGTGGCCAGAAGAATTGCGGGACACTTTCGGCGTACAGGCACCACGTACAGAAGACTGGAGCACCACCAAAAACTACTGAACCTGCCCTGCCATCATCTGAAGCAAGAAGTGGTAACGAGGTGGAATTCAACCCTCTATATGCTTCAGAGGTTGGAGGAGCAGCAAAAGGCCATTCAAGCCTATACAATTGAGCACGATATAGGAGGTGGAATGCACCTGTCTCAAGCGCAGTGGAGAATGATTTCAACGTTGTGCAAGGTTCTGATGCCCTTTGAACTTGCCACACGTGAAGTCAGTTCAGACACTGCCAGCCTGAGTCAGGTCATTCCCCTCATCAGGCTTTTGCAGAAGAAGCTGGAGACATTGAAGGAGGAGCTAACACGGAGCGATTCCGCTAGGCATGTGGGACTTGTGGATGGAGCCCTTAATTCGCTTAACAAGGATTCACGGGTGGTCAATCTGTTGAAATCAGAGCACTACATTTTGGCCACCGTGCTCGATCCTAGATTTAAAGCCTACCTTGGATCTCTCTTTCCGGCAGACACAAGTCTGCTGGGGTTGAAAGACCTGCTGGTGAGAAAATTGTCAAGTCAAGCGGAACGCGACCTGTCAACATCTCCTCCTTCACATTCTCCCGCAACTGGGGGTGCGAGGAAAAGGCTCAGAATTCCGAGCCCACCCGCTGGCGGTGATGCAGGGCAGTCTGGAGCGACTGCTGATGCTGACATCTGGTCCGGACTGAAGGACCTGACAACGATTACGGACATGTCGTCTACTGTCACTGCATATGATTCTCTCACCATTGAAAGAATGGTGGAGGATTATATGAGTGACCGCATCCAAGTAGGCACGTCACACAGTCCGTACTTATACTGGCAGGAAAAAGAGGCAATTTGGAGGCCCTTGCACAAACTGGCTTTATTCTACCTAAGTTGCCCTCCCACAAGTGTGTACTCCGAAAGAGTGTTTAGTGCCGCCGCTCACCTTGTCAGCAATCGGCGTACGAGGTTACATCCAGAAAATGTGGAGAAGATGATGTTCATTAAAATGAATTATAATCAATTCCTCCGTGGAGACATTGACCAGCAGCAATTGCCTCCACAAAGTACACAGGGAGCTGAGATGGTGGATTCCAGTGGGGACGAATTGATAATCTGTGAGGAGGGGGATGTACACGGTGATATATCGGAGGATGATGATGAGGTGGACATCTTGCCTCTGTAGAGCCAGTTTGTGCAAGGAGAGATTAATTGCTTCTTTTTTGGTGGGGGTCCAAACCAACCCGTCATTTCAGTCACAGTCGTGTGGCAGACCCTGTCACTGAAATGATGGGTTGGTTAAAGTGTGCATGTCCTGTTTATACAACATAAGGGTGGGTGGGAGGGCCCAAGGACAATTCCATCTTGCACCTCTTTTTTCTTTAATTTTTCTCATGTGCTGTTTGTGGAATGTTTTTTGGAAGGGCCATCCTGCGTGACACTGCAGTGCCACTCCTAGATGGGCCCGGTGTTTGTGTCGGCCACTAGGGTCGCTTATCTTACTCACACAGCTACCTCATTGCGCCTCTTTTTTTCTTTGCGTCATGTGCTGTTTGGGGAGGGTTTTTTGGAAGGGCCATCCTGCGTGACACTGCAGTGACATTCCTAGATGGGCACGGTGTTTGCGTCGGCCACTAGGGTCGCTTATCTTACTCACACAGCTACCTCATTGCGCCTCTTTTTTTCTTTGCGTCATGTGCTGTTTGGGGAGGGTTTTTTGGAAGGGCCATCCTGCGTGACACTGCAGTGCCACTCCTAGATGGGCCCGGTGTTTGTGTCGGCCACTAGGGTCGCTTATCTTACTCACACAGCTACCTCATTGCGCCTCTTTTTTTCTTTGCGTCATGTGCTGTTTGGGGAGGGTTTTTTGGAAGGGCCATCCTGCGTGACACTGCAGTGCCACTCCTAGATGGGCCCGGTGTTTGTGTCGGCCACTAGGGTCGCTTATCTTACTCACACAGCTACCTCATTGCGCCTCTTTTTTTCTTTGCGTCATGTGCTGTTTGGGGAGGGTTTTTTGGAAGGGCCATCCTGCGTGACACTGCAGTGCCACTCCTAGATGGGCACGGTGTTTGTGTCGGCCACTAGGGTCGCTTATCTTACTCACACAGCTACCTCATTGCGCCTCTTTTTTTCTTTGCGTCATGTGCTGTTTGGGGAGGGTTTTTTGGAAGGGCCATCCTGCGTGACACTGCAGTGACACTCCTAGATGGGCACGGTGTTTGTGTCGGCCACTAGGGTCGCTTATCTTACTCACACAGCTACCTCATTGCGCCTCTTTTTTTCTTTGCGTCATGTGCTGTTTGGGGAGTGTTTTTTGGAAGGGCCATCCTGCGTGACACTGCAGTGCCACTCCTAGATGGGCCCGGTGTTTGTGTCGGCCACTAGGGTCGCTTATCTTACTCACACAGCTACCTCATTGCGCCTCTTTTTTTCTTTGCGTCATGTGCTGTTTGGGGGGGGTTTTTTGGAAGGACCATCCTGCGTGACACTGCAGTGCCACTCCTAGATGGGCCCGGTGTTTGTGTCGGCCACTAGGGTCGCTTATCTTACTCACACAGCTACCTCATTGCGCCTCTTTTTTTCTTTGCGTCATGTGCTGTTTGGGGAGTGTTTTTTGGAAGGGCCATCCTGCGTGACACTGCAGTGCCACTCCTAGATGGGCACGGTGTTTGTGTCGGCCACTTGGGTCGCTTAGCTTATAGAGATGAGCGGGTTCGGTTTCTCTGAATCCGAACCCGCACGAACTTCATGTTTTTTTTCACGGGTCCGAGCGACTCGGATCTTCCAGCCTTGCTCGGTTAACCCGAGCGCGCCCGAACGTCATCATGACGCTGTCGGATTCTCGCGAGACTCGGATTCTATATAAGGAGCCGCGCGTCGCCGCCATTTTCACACGTGCATTGAGATTGATAGGGAGAGGACGTGGCTGGCGTCCTCTCCATTTAGATTAGAAGAGAGAGAGAGAGAGATTGACCTGATTTACTGGAGCTTAGGAGTACTGTAGAACTGTAGAGAGTGCAGAGTTTACTAGTGACTGACCACAGTGACCACCAGACAGTGCAGTTTTATTTAATATATCCGTTCTCTGCCTGAAAAAAACGATACACAGTGACTCAGTCACATACCATATCTGTGTGCACTGCTCAGCCCAGTGTGCTGCATCATCTATGTATATATCTGACTGTGCTCAGCTCACACATCTTATAATTGTGGGGGAGACTGGGGAGCACTGCAGTGCCAGTTATAGGTTATAGCAGGAGCCAGGAGTACATATTATTATTAAAATTAAACAGTGCACACTTTTGCTGCAGGAGTGCCACTGCCAGTGTGACTGACCAGTGACCTGACCACACTGACCACCAGTATAGTTAGTAGTATAGTATACTATATTGTGATTGCCTGAAAAAGTTAAACACTCGTATCTGACTGTGCTCAGCTCACACATCTTATAATTGTGGGGGAGACTGGGGAGCACTGCAGTGCCAGTTATAGGTTATAGCAGGAGCCAGGAGTACATATTATTATTAAAATTAAACAGTGCACACTTTTGCTGCAGGAGTGCCACTGCCAGTGTGACTGACCAGTGACCTGACCACACTGACCACCAGTATAGTTAGTAGTATAGTATACTATATTGTGATTGCCTGAAAAAGTTAAACACTCGTCGTGTGACTTCACTTGTGTGGTGTTTTTTTTTTTATTCTATAAAAAACTCATTCTGCTGACAGACAGTGTCCAGCAGGTCCGTCATTATATAATGTATACCTGTCCGGCTGCAGTAGTGATATATATATATTTTTTATATCATTATTTATCATCCAGTCGCAGCAGACACAGTACGGTAGTTCACGGCTGTAGCTACCTCTGTGTCGGCACTCGGCAGTCCGTCCATAATTGTATACCACCTACCCGTGGTTTTTTTTTCTTTCTTCTTTATACATACATACTACTACTACATCTCTTTATCAACCAGTCTATATTAGCAGCAGACACAGTACAGTACGGTAGTCCACGGCTGTAGCTACCTCTGTGTCGGCACTCGGCAGTCCGTCCATAATTGTATACCACCTACCCGTGGTTTTTTTTTCTTTCTTCTTTATACATACATACTACTACTACTACTACATCTCTTTATCAACCAGTCTATATTAGCAGCAGACACAGTACAGTACGGTAGTCCACGGCTGTAGCTACCTCTGTGTCGGCACTGGGCAGTCCGTCCATAATTGTATACCACCTACCCGTGGTTTTTTCTTTCTTTCTTCTTTATACATACATACTACTACTACTACTACATCTCTTTATCAACCAGTCTATATTAGCAGCAGACACAGTACAGTACGGTAGTCCACGGCTGTAGCTACCTCTGTGTCGGCACTGGGCAGTCCGTCCATAATTGTATACCACCTACCCGTGGTTTTTTTTCTTTCTTCTTTATACATACATACTACTACTACATCTCTTTATCAACCAGTCTATATTAGCAGCAGACACAGTACAGTACGGTAGTCCACGGCTGTAGCTACCTCTGTGTCGGCACTGGGCAGTCCGTCCATAATTGTATACCACCTACCCGTGGTTTTTTTTTCTTTCTTCTTTATACATACATACTACTACTACATCTCTTTATCAACCAGTCTATATTAGCAGCAGACACAGTACAGTACGGTAGTCCACGGCTGTAGCTACCTCTGTGTCGGCACTCGGCAGTCCGTCCATAATTGTATACCACCTACCCGTGGTTTTTTTTTCTTTCTTCTTTATACATACATACTACTACTACATCTCTTTATCAACCAGTCTATATTAGCAGCAGATACAGTACAGTACGGTAGTCCACGGCTGTAGCTACCTCTGTGTCGGCACTGGGCAGTCCGTCCATAATTGTATACCACCTACCCGTGGTTTTTTTTTCTTTCTTCTTTATACATACATACTACTACTACATCTCTTTATCAACCAGTCTATATTAGCAGCAGACACAGTACAGTACGGTAGTCCACGGCTGTAGCTACCTCTGTGTCGGCACTCGGCAGTCCATCCATAATTGTATACCACCTACCCGTGGTTTTTTTTTTTCCTTTCTTCTTTATACATACATACTACTACTACATCTCTTTATCAACCAGTCTATATTAGCAGCAGACACAGTACAGTACGGTAGTCCACGGCTGTAGCTACCTCTGTGTCGGCACTCGGCAGTCCATCCATAATTGTATACTAGTATCCATCCATCTCCATTGTTTACCTGAGGTGCCTTTTAGTTGTGCCTATTAAAATATGGAGAACAAAAATGTTGAGGTTCCAAAATTAGGGAAAGATCAAGATCCACTTCCACCTCGTGCTGAAGCTGCTGCCACTAGTCATGGCCGAGACGATGAAATGCCAGCAACGTCGTCTGCCAAGGCCGATGCCCAATGTCATAGTACAGAGCATGTCAAATCCAAAACACCAAATATCAGTAAAAAAAGGACTCCAAAACCTAAAATAAAATTGTCGGAGGAGAAGCGTAAACTTGCCAATATGCCATTTACCACACGGAGTGGCAAGGAACGGCTGAGGCCCTGGCCTATGTTCATGGCTAGTGGTTCAGCTTCACATGAGGATGGAGGCACTCAGCCTCTCGCTAGAAAAATGAAAAGACTCAAGCTGGCAAAAGCAGTAGCACCGCAAAGAACTGTGCGTTCTTCGAAATCCCAAATCCACAAGGAGAGTCCAATTGTGTCGGTTGCGATGCCTGACCTTCCCAACATTGGACGTGAAGAGCATGCGCCTTCCACCATTTGCACGCCCCCTGCAAGTGCTGGAAGGAGCACCCGCAGTCCAGTTCCTGATAGTCAGATTGAAGATGTCAGTGTTGAAGTACACCAGGATGAGGAGGATATGGGTGTTGCTGGCGCTGGGGAGGAAATTGACCAGGAGGATTCTGATGGTGAGGTGGTTTGTTTAAGTCAGGCACCCGGGGAGACACCTGTTGTCCGTGGGAGGAATAGGGCCGTTGACATGCCTGGTGAAAATACCAAAAAAATCAGCTCTTCGGTGTGGAAGTATTTCACCAGAAATGCGGACAATAGGTGTCAAGCCGTGTGTTCCCTTTGTCAAGCTGTAATAAGTAGGGGTAAGGACGTTAACCACCTCGGAACATCCTCCCTTATACGTCACCTGCAGCGCATTCATAATAAGTCAGTGACAAGTTCAAAAACTTGGGCCGACAGCGGAAGCAGTCCACTGACCAGTAAATCCCTTCCTCTTGTAACCAAGCTCACGCAAACCACCCCACCAACTCCCTCAGTGTCAATTTCCTCCTTCCCCAGGAATGCCAATAGTCCTGCAGGCCATGTCACTGGCAATTCTGACGAGTCCTCTCCTGCCTGGGATTCCTCCGATGCATCCTTGCGTGTAACGCCTACTGCTGCTGGCGCTGCTGTTGTTGCTGCTGGGAGTCGATGGTCATCCCAGAGGGGAAGTCGTAAGCCCACTTGTACTACTTCCAGTAAGCAATTGACTGTCCAACAGTCCTTTGCGAGGAAGATGAAATATCACAGCAGTCATCCTGTTGCAAAGCGGATAACTGAGTCCTTGACAACTATGTTGGTGTTAGACGTGCGTCCGGTATCCGCCGTTAGTTCACAGGGAACTAGACAATTTATTGAGGCAGTGTGCCCCCGTTACCAAATACCATCTAGGTTCCACTTCTGTAGGCAGGCGACACCGAGAATGTACACGGACGTCAGAAAAAGACTCACCAGTGTCCTAAAAAATGCAGTTGTACCCAATGTCCACTTAACCACGGACATGTGGACAAGTGGAGCAGGGCAGGGTCAGGACTATATGACTGTGACAGCCCACTGGGTAGATGTATGGACTCCCGCCGCAAGAACAGCAGCGGCGGCACCAGTAGCAGCATCTCGCAAACGCCAACTCTTTCCTAGGCAGGCTACGCTTTGTATCACCGCTTTCCAGAATACGCACACAGCTGAAAACCTCTTACGGCAACTGAGGAAGATCATCGCAGAATGGCTTACCCCAATTGGACTCTCCTGTGGATTTGTGGCATCGGACAACGCCAGCAATATTGTGTGTGCATTAAATATGGGCAAATTCCAGCACGTCCCATGTTTTGCACATACCTTGAATTTGGTGGTGCAGAATTTTTTAAAAAACGACAGGGGCGTGCAAGAGATGCTGTCGGTGGCCAGAAGAATTGCGGGACACTTTCGGCGTACAGGCACCACGTACAGAAGACTGGAGCACCACCAAAAACTACTGAACCTGCCCTGCCATCATCTGAAGCAAGAAGTGGTAACGAGGTGGAATTCAACCCTCTATATGCTTCAGAGGTTGGAGGAGCAGCAAAAGGCCATTCAAGCCTATACAATTGAGCACGATATAGGAGGTGGAATGCACCTGTCTCAAGCGCAGTGGAGAATGATTTCAACGTTGTGCAAGGTTCTGATGCCCTTTGAACTTGCCACACGTGAAGTCAGTTCAGACACTGCCAGCCTGAGTCAGGTCATTCCCCTCATCAGGCTTTTGCAGAAGAAGCTGGAGGCATTGAAGAAGGAGCTAAAAGGGAGCGATTCCGCTAGGCATGTGGGACTTGTGGATGCAGCCCTTAATTCGCTTAACAAGGATTCACGGGTGGTCAATCTGTTGAAATCAGAGCACTACATTTTGGCCACCGTGCTCGATCCTAGATTTAAAACCTACCTTGGATCTCTCTTTCCGGCAGACACAAGTTGCCCTCCCACAAGTGTGTACTCCGAAAGAGTGTTTAGTGCCGCCGCTCACCTTGTCAGCAATCGGCGTACGAGGTTACATCCAGAAAATGTGGAGAAGATGATGTTCATTAAAATGAATTATAATCAATTCCTCCGCGGAGACATTGACCAGCAGCAATTGCCTCCACAAAGTACACAGGGAGCTGAGATGGTGGATTCCAGTGGGGACGAATTGATAATCTGTGAGGAGGGGGATGTACACGGTGATATATCGGAGGATGATGATGAGGTGGACATCTTGCCTCTGTAGAGCCAGTTTGTGCAAGGAGAGATTAATTGCTTCTTTTTTGGTGGGGGTCCAAACCAACCCGTCATATCAGTCACAGTCGTGTGGCAGACCCTGTCACTGAAATGATGGGTTGGTTAAAGTGTGCATGTCCTGTTTATACAACATAAGGGTGGGTGGGAGGGCCCAAGGACAATTCCATCTTGCACCTCTTTTTTCTTTTCTTTTTCTTTGCGTCATGTGCTGTTTGGGGAGGGTTTTTTGGAAGGGACATCCTGCGTGACACTGCAGTGCCACTCCTAGATGGGCCCGGTGTTTGTGTCGGCCACTAGGGTCGCTAATCTTACTCACACAGCTACCTCATTGCGCCTCTTTTTTTCTTTGCGTCATGTGCTGTTTGGGGAGGGTTTTTTGGAAGGGACATCCTGCGTGACACTGCAGTGCCACTCCTAGATGGGCCAGGTGTTTGTGTCGGGCACTTGGGTCGCTGAGCTTAGTCACACAGCTACCTCATTGCACCTCTTTTTTTCTTTGCGTCATGTGCTGTTTGGGGAGTGTTTTTTGGAAGGGCCATCCTGCGTGACACTGCAGTGCCACTCCTAGATGGGCCAGGTGTTTGTGTCGGCCACTAGGGTCGCTTAGCTTAGTCATCCAGCGACCTCGGTGCAAATTTTAGGACTAAAAATAATATTGTGAGGTGTGAGGTATTCAGAATAGACTGAAAATGAGTGGAAATTATGGTTTTTGAGGTTAATAATACTTTGGGATCAAAATGACCCCCAAATTCTATGATTTAAGCTGTTTTTTAGTGTTTTTAAAAAAAAAACACCCCAATCCAAAACACACCCGAATCCGACAAAAAAAATTCGGTGAGGTTTTGCCAAAACGCGGTCGAACCCAAAACACGGCCGCGGAACCGAACCCAAAACCAAAACTCAAAACCCGAAAAATTTCAAGTGCACATCTCTAGTGTGAACTGTCTCCTCCCTCTATGCCCCTCAGGGCCG